>NW_015161956.1:465330-468340 GCF_001447785.1 Gekko japonicus
AAACAGGTTGCTTACCAGTAACTGGTGATCTTCGAGTGGTCATCTGTGCATTCACACCACCCACCCTCCTTCCCCGCTGCTGTCAGCTTCTGGCTTTCTGGTTGGATGATGATATGCGGCGGTAATTTGAAGGAACTGGTGGGATGTCCGCGCCCGCCCCCTTGGGCATGCGCAGTGGGCCCTGCGCTTGCCTGAGGGGATGGGCGCGAAAATCCTTGTAGAGAGCTTGCTACAGCACCGATTTGATCCAGCGCAGGCGCACTAGACCCATTGGTGTGAATGCACAGATGACCACTCGAAGATCACCAGTTACTGGTAAGCAACCTGTTTTTATAATTTTACAACAATGAAAAGTAATACCAATAAATTTCTGTCAACTAGTACAAGCAAACTAAGGACTCTTGATTCACACATTTTTGGCATCATCATGGAAATAATAATTATATTACCTTGATTTCCTCCCAGTATGGACCCCCTCGGGTAAACATGAAGTAATTATAGAGATCATCCTTGTGATGAGAGAAGTATGGGTCTGTATAGATGTTTATCATCCAGGGTCTACCATCACCACGAACACGCACATGCAGGCAATTAAAATTTGACCAATCATAAGGCTTCTTTCGATCAAAGGAAATCTGCCAAAATAAGCAACAGTGCATTCAACACTTTACCAGTTGCTACATACAAATAAAGTCAATTCCTGCCCTCTTGGAAACTGATTTTGCATGATATTAATTTGGGTTTTCAGAGTGCTCAAGGAGAGATCTAGGCAGCATGTTACACTAAGGTTACACTCTTTATGTTCCTTCTCTTTTCTAGCTCTTCCATAAATCCTATTGCCATGACTAATGAACTGTCTCTAAACATTTTTATTCTACTGGTCTGATACCCATGCTTCACTATGGTATTTAAGTTCTGTAAATCCAGTTATAATATTGATGATGTGAAGTTTGAAATGTAACATTTGTTGTAGGAATTCTAATGGAGAGGATTGTAGTGTAAAAAAAATGAAGTGAAACATACATACTGGGGGTTTTTTCCTCTACTGAAGGACCTCTCTGTAGACCACATTGGTGGTTCTGCCCTCAGGTGCTAGGCTCACCAGGCTGCTTGGTGAGCTCACTCTGGAGCAGGCCACATAGAAGTGTCCATGTGAGAAGCAGTCATCTGTTAAGTCAATTCCTGCCACCTTCAGTGTCTGGCCTTGGGACTTGTTGATGGTCATAGCAAAGCAGACCTTGAGGGGGAACTGCAGCCTCTTGAACTCGAAGGGGTTTTCTGATGGTATGAGTGGTATGTGTGATACAAACACTTAGTCTTCCTGAGCAGTGAGCCAGTGAGCAGTGTGACCTTGATGTTGTTCCTGTGCAGGGCCTTTTCTTGCAGTCTGGTGCCATTGCAAAGTTTGGGTGGGTTGAGGTTCCGCAGCAGCATCACAGGAGCCCCCACTTTGAGGATAACTTGTGGGCTGGGAAGCCAGAAGGGTTGAGGAGTTTGCACCACTGAGTCCACAGATCCGTACTCTATTTCTGCCCCCAGGTCCTGCACCTGACAGACAACTGCCTGTCAGATGGATGGGGCAGGTGAGTGTGTGTGTAAAGCCATTGGGGAGGCTAGCCCAGCAGCACTGCTAAGGTGTTTCTGCTCAGGCAGCCTTCCTAATGGATTAAAGTACCCCGGAGCTCTGCTCCTACACCTGACAGACACCTGCCTGTCTGGTGTTGGGGGGAGTGTGTTTAAAGGTATTGAGGAGGCTGGACCAGCAGCAGCACTAAGGCAATCCTGCTGAGCAAGCCTCCCCGACAGCTGTAACCATCCCACCCCCTCTCCTACACCTGAAAGGCAGCTTTCAGAGGAGGGGAGGGGGTATTGCAAGTCATTGTGGAGGCTGGGCCAGCAGGATCGCTAAGGCATTACTGCTGGTGTAGGCTCCCTGATGGCTTTAAGCACTTGCACCTGCTGCTGCATCTGACAGACAGCCACCTGTCAGGTGTAGGAGGTGGGGAGGAGCGTGTTTGAAACCATCAGGGTGGTGATGCTACACCTCACAGGCGGTTGGCCATTCCTGGTTTCCTCAACTGTCATTAGCTCTCTGCCGTCTCCTGTAACTGTTTTTTTAACACTGAGCTCTGCAGCTAACCAATCAGAGAGTGGGGGGTGCAAGGAGGCAGCAGCCTGGCAGCCACATAGGAAGCAATAGGGGAACCACATTTTACCCCTTTTGACCCCCTTAGCGGTCACATTTCTAAAAATCCCTTCTTAGTGAGCACTACGTCGTGGTAGGAGTGCTCTCCTCGAATTATGTGTTTCTAGGTCCAGGGGTTTAGCCTTGGAGTTGATTTTATGGTGAGGGGACTTTCTTTTATACATATAGATGTCTCCCACTAGAACCTTAGGATCTGATCCACCATTCTGTTGCTCTGCACAAGATCAAAGAGTATTGGCTCTAGCAGTCCCATGCATAGTGCCCCTGCTGTTTCCAGCACTGGTTCTAAGATTGGAAGGACTGCTTCAACAGCAGCATTCTGTTCTCTAACTGAGGGTGTCTGCATCTGATCCAACCAGTGAGAAAGATCCCTGGTCAAGAACACAGTGGTTCAAAGGCAGCAGTTGCCAGAACTCATGTATGCCAGGTCTTGGATGTCTGCACTGGTGGAAGCAGTTATCTAGGATAGCACATTTAGTTTATTTCACTGTAGTATATGGATTCAGTAGGAGGGAAGGAAGCATGATATTATATATATAGCCCAATTTTGTCAGATCTCAGAAGCTAAGCAGGGTTGGATGGGAAACAACCGAGGAAGACTCTGCAGAGGAAGGCAATTTCACAAATAAGGCCAGGTCTACAAATGCAGCACAATGAGGTGGTAAAATTGATTCTACCACGTCAGACGGTAGATGGAAGACACTGCTTTTAATATTGAAAATTCTGATACTCTGCCACCTGTTGTCTCATGTAGTGTGTTTAGACCTGGCATGTGGTGTCAGCAAGCCAGGCTCTTCTGGTTTG
>NW_015161956.1:468695-582940 GCF_001447785.1 Gekko japonicus
GTTAGATTATTCTGAGAGCCTTTATTTCTGAAGGTGAAAGCTAGCTGGAAGCAGAATTAGCAAGGGAGTGGTTTACAAATGTCTTGCACTAAGGGCAACTAATTTATATCCAGTGATCCCAATCATGGGCTGTTTGTTATCACTGGAAGATTCAACAATGAAGCTGAAATTGGTTCCTTGATCCCCATTCTTTATTTAGTACATAACTGAGTGAATGGTCTGAATAAAGGTTCCAAATGTAATACTAGTTTTTAAGCATGGGGGGGTTAACACTACAAAGGGACAAGGTCAGTGGTTCTAGGATCCAGTATCTGCTTCTATCCTTGTGAAAGAAAAAGGCAGTATACTATCTTTAAAAACAGCTAATGTAGATAAGAGCACAAAAAGCTCCCCTTTTACTCTCAGAAAGGCAGCTGCAAATCATGTGCTGGATTTGGGGGGAGTCCTGCTGGAAAGCAAGGAAGGGAACCCACTTGACTTCCTTCCAACCTTTGCTGCTTAGGTGTGTGTGAACATAAAAGAAGCCAGTGTTGGATCAGGCCAATGGCGCATCCAGTCCAACACTCTGTCACACAGTGGCCAAAGATATCAGGTGCCATCAGGAGGTCTACCAGCACGGCCAGGCCACTGGAAGCTCTCCCACTGTTGCCGCCCCAGCACCAAGAATATAGGGGGGGGCATAGAAGAGATAAACTACCAGGAGAGAGGACATGCTTCAACACATTGCTGAGGGGACCCTGTTGCTGGGGGAGGAGCCAACCAGGGGCAAGGAGAACCTAGGAAGGGTGAGAGGGGAGCTTGATATCATCCTTGGCACAGCTGTGGGTCTCGGCCCGCACCAACCGGCCCGACATGCTGTGGCGGAGCGGGAGGTGGGGGCAGCGGACTGGCTCAGCTGGCACTGAGGGGAGACCATGAGAGCTGCAGCGCTCAGCTCTGCCCGGCCAGCAGGGGAGGGAGGAGAGACTGAGAACAGAGGGAGTGAAGGAGGCAAAGGCCCGGCCTTGCTCCACTCATGGCGCCCCCATGCGCACAATGAAGCCCGGCCGCCCAGCCTCCCAGGAAGGAGACCACAAGGAAGGAGGAAGCCCCTGGCTGGCACTTGACTAGGTGGCCCCTGCCAGACCCGCGCACTGCGCCCCCTTGTGCACGCACACCTCCCGCCTCCCATGCTCACTGGACGTGGCTGGCCGCCTCTCCCGCCTCCCAGTGCCAAGTGAGGAAAGGGCACCAATGGCATTGCATGCATCAACGGCCTCGGCGTGGCATTAGGCCAAGGGCCAACGGAGCGAGTGGAGCAGGGCTTCTGACGAGGGGGGGGAAGGGGGTGGGGTGACAGGCTGTGCGGCGCCATTCTAACATTCGCGCCCATAGGCAACTGCCTTACCTCGCCTTATGAAAGCGCCGGCCCTAGCTGCAGGCCAGTGAGTCCCACAAAATGGGACCTCAGTAACAATATGGGGGCAGAGTGGAAAAGGGGAATCAATGGAAATCACTACTCCCTGTCTGAAGACTTAAGTATCCTTTAGATATATATACTTGGATACATACCAATACAAATAACTGATTCTGTCATAAACAGAGCAAGTTTTTCCACCACAATATGCAAGCTGTCTCCCTTCCTATTTCATTTCCCCCAATCCCCAAAGCAGAAAGGCCCACTTCAAGAACAGAGGAAGAGGATACCGCGGAGCAATTCTATCATCACCACTTTACAAGATGTCACCAGGCCATCAACAAGACCTTTCATATTATAGAGCAACATACCCTTAAAATAGTGTTTTGGGTTATTTCATTCCCGTAACAGTAGGGGGGAACTGTGATTTATGTCTCCTGATGAAGATCAATACTCAAGCCTAATTTATAAATTAACTGTGTGTGTGTGTGTGTGTGTGTAAAAAAACCACTTATGCACAGAAATCTCCTAAAATCAATGTCATTTCCAATGCCAAACAAGCAGCATAAAGGTCTATGGTAAAATAATTTGCTTGAACTTTCTAGTTTTAGAAAGGTATTGTGTTAGTAATAGTGCAAATGAACTTAGTTGCCAATGTTTCTAAATTCAAAACATTTGAAAGTCAAACAGTTATTATCAGGAAACAACAAAATTAAATGTTTCTATGGGCTCCATAGAACATAAATGAATTCTAGTACTTATAAAGGACAAGAATATGACAGAAATATAATATTTTATTTACACCATGGGTCATTTCCTGCAGAAGCGCACAAGAGCGGAGACCCGGCAGTAAAAAGCCCAGGGAGCGGGCACATGCAACAAGCCCCACCCCCTGCTCCCAGCAGCCCTCAGTCAGAGCAAGAAGCTGCCAAGTAAGTTGCAGAGCTCCCCCGCCCCCCGGTCCAAGACAGTCCAGTGGCACCTTTAAGACCAAGTTTTATTCAGGTACAAGCTCTCCCTACTCTGCAAGGACAGATCTGCACGTTCCCCCCCCCCAATAGCTAGCAATCCAAAGTAGTCCAGTGGAGCCTGTGCGGTGGGTGTTGCCTTCTGACACACTTCCGGTGATGTCGGGGGTGTGGCATATGCAAATAAGTTATGCTAATGAGTTGTGCTAATGAGCTCCTGCCCCTCTTTTTCTATTAAATGACCCCTGATTTACACAGATCAATTTTGTTCTTGAATTAAAACTTTCTTAAATTTCATAAATAAAAAAATAATCCTTTCCTGATAATATATAGTTTTGGGTGATAAGTTTTCATCTCCAGGTATTTTGTCTGTGTTAGAGCAAGTGAGCAAGAGAAAGACCAACAAGCTATTTTTGAAGTATCGGCCCATTTTCCCCTCCTTGCAAAACCCCACTAAAGACCTGTTTTACTTAACATAGACCATTCCCCAGTAAATATAATAATATGTTGTACTCACAAGTCGTGGCTTTGATCTCATGGAACAATATCCACTGTATCTTGTCTCTCCATCCCGAGGTACTTGAGTATTGAGAGTTCCATACAACACAGCAGACTGGTTATTCTTACCTAGTTTTAGGTACACTTCGCTTTTCCCTCCAATTTCAGCATCGGAGGAGATTACCCATTTATTCAAATCGTCTTCACTGCGAAACTGCCAAGTCACTCTTGTTTGTTCCAGCAGATATTCCTTTAACGGATGCCCCTCGGGCCCTCTCAGATGATCACGTGCTTCTTTTGCTAAGCGTCCAAAGTGGGTCTTGATCCCTTCTATTCCCTTTTGAAAGCTAAAGTTAATCTTTGCCCATGGTGGGATCTTGTCAGGCGGAGTTCCAGGTCTTCTATAGCTGCTATACTGACTTCGGTTGCAACCACCAACAAGAGGTCTAAACAATGGATACAAGCCATTTTGCCAATGATGCTGATTAAGCACCTTGAGAGGTAAAGCCATGACAACCACAAAAGATTAGAACTTGCTTTGACAAACAAGTTCTTTTTATCAAAGTAAAATAACAGATGTCTCTTTCCAGTTGAAGTCGCTCGCTTTCATCTGTAACAATAAGAAATTACACAAAAAAACTGAAAAATTACTGATTCCTTTAATTCATTTCCTCAAACCACCTGAAATGTATACATGCACCTATTGGGTTTACCTAAGTAATGTTGTTCATATTATAGCATAAGAAAAACCCTGCTCGTAAAATGCTTCAGTAAATCAACAAGTAGCAGATTTTGTTTTTTTAAAAAAAGAATGGGGGTCACAAATGGTAACATGTTCAATTCTGCTTCTTTCATGATTTAGAATATGCATCTGTGATGGAATTACAAGACAAAGCAGGTTTTTAAAATGCTGCTTGGGACAAAGAATCAGGGAGGTTATGAGTTAATTTTTCCTGGAAAGAAGAGCTTATGTGAGTAGCTGCTCTACTTGCTCTCTGATTGGTTACCATCAGCTTAGAGAGGAAGTAAAACAGCTGATCTGAAGGAAAAGTTTCATTTGCCTTTTGGTCTTTGTCTAAGATCTAACATTTGGATCAGTAGCCAGAGGGTTTGGCTTCTGAGGGAAGAGACATTTGGGAGTCTGTTTTCTGACAGGCAATAGTCAGAAAAGTACTTCTACAGAGAGAAGAGAGACCCCATTGTCTTAAATATATCAGAACTACTCTGAGGGAGTGTATAGGATAACCCCCCACGCCTATCCAGGAATGGGAGGGAATCCTGTACTTTTGCAGTACGTTAAACAACATGCTCAACCATGTGGTCCAATTCACAAAGCCAGTCCTTTGTCTCTTCAAAGGACAGCATTTCCAGGTGCAATAAACAAGCAGAGAGCAGGAACAGAACAGAGACAGAGTCTCTCCCATAGGGAATGACCAGTTATAGGCCAATTCCAGTCACAAATTAGCCCTGGCCAGGAGCCAATTGTGAGTGGGAATGGGGTGTGCCCATTGTTGGTTGCCATAGCTGCAACACAGGAATGGCTAGGAGTTTGGAGGCACCTCCTGCAGTCAGGTGACCCCAAACTCCAGCTACTTCATCGGCTACGTGACTTCTTGCATGTGAGGCAGAGACAAGAGCCATCAGGTCAGCCTCTTACACTTAGAGGTGTAAAAGAATGTGTAGTTATATGGCATGGTTATAAAGTTTCCCTGGCCAAATGGTCAGCCATTTGGCTTGGACAGGAAATAAGATACAGCATGTTATCATAACAAGAGAAGGCAGGAGGCTTTTAGAAATCAATATTTCTAGACAGGGAGAACTTAGATTCTCAGTCAAGAAAGCTACAGAACCGCTTTATACAGACAATGGATATTGGAGAAGGTCTGGGTAGTTAGAGAGAATTCCCATACAAGCCAAATAGTAAAAGAAGTTATTGCTTCTTAGGTACAAGGAGAATAATTTCACACCAATGAAAGGCATTGGGAAGAGAACCCTGGTCTATAATAAAGGGGAGAAGCTTATATACTTCAGGAGTTAGTGAAAAGTTGTAATATCTAAAGGGAAAACCTAGAACTCTGAAGGGAGAAATCTAGAAACTATAACCAAATGCTATTCTCCAGAAAACAGTATTAAGAACTTGTGCTGAAATATATTAAGCAAAGCACATCTCAATGAAAAGATCTTGAAATTCTAAAAGTAAGCTACAACAACACTCTCTTCTATGTTCTAAACATTCAAATCTATACGTAGTATGATTTTCTAAACTTTGACAATCTCATATCATATACATTCCCTGCCTGTTCAATAAAACCTTTATTCTGTTTTAAAAGTTAATTTTGCCTCACATGCCATTTCATGAGGGTACTTTAAAACAAGACAGTTCCTGTATTTTTCCTTAAGTTCCTGTGCTGGGTCAGAAGCCTAAACTAATATCTGTGACAGGGTGGGACAGTTAAAGTTTATAAAATAAGAAGAAATACACTCTACTGAAGGGCAGCTCAGTCACAGAGGGGAACTAAAAATATTTTTGGGGGAGAGTCAGAGGTCTGTCAAAGCATCACTATGAAGAGAAATCAGTCATATAGTCTGAAGGAGATACACCATTAATATCTGAAGAGAAAGATCACACATACACTCATGCAGAACCATGACAATACGAATGCTATCTCCTTTGTTAAGTTCCCTCAACAGACAAAATATTGAACAATTGCAATATGAGAGCACAGGGAAAAAGCTTTAATATGGGTTAATTCAGTATTTTAGCACAATTTTTCCATCCATCAATGACTCCTAATAAAATAATCACATCAAGTGGATCACTACATAGAAGATGCAGGTCAGGCCCTTTTTTTCCATGTCAGTAACTCAGAGCCAATGACATTATCACGTTTTCAACCTATTAGCTAAAAACTGTGGTTTAGTTCCTTTTTTTACAAAAAGACAGGCCAGAGCTCAAGCCTACCGAACTCTCGCACCTCATGAAGATAGATCCAGATGGTCAGCCGTGTATTATCACGTTTTCAACCAATTAGCTAAAAACTATGGTTTAGTTTCTTTTTTTACTAAAAGACAGGCCAGAGCTCAAGCCTACCGGACTCTCACACCTCATGAAGATAGATCCAGATGATCAGCCATGCTCGTTTGAAGCATTAGAACAAATAAGAGTCCAGTGACACCTTGAAGACCAACGAAGGTTTATTCATGAGCTTTATTTGCTAGCCGTCACATATTCCAAGGCAACTCCGCTTTTTAAAAACTGCTTCCAACACTGAATCCTGGTAGTCTGGTTCACACGAATTATCCTAAATCATCCTAAGGGAATCATGCTTAACCAGACCTGCAACTAGGGAAAGCTAATGGCGAAAAACGAGGATAACAGGCCAACTTCTATGGGGTAACACAAGGCACGCTCATTTGGTAAAGCTGGCGGCCAGGAATAGAAAATGCCAGCGCCAATTCATCCCCTATGGTCCCTTCATGTTCTCCAGGTCAGCTATTTCCCACACGCCAGCCTCACCTACTTTCTATGTTTCCAGAGACCGTACAAGTGCGAGTCCCACGCTGAAAGCCTTCCGGAAGCCTCCATCGATTTTGTCCGTCCCTCTTCCATCTCCGCCCATCAAGGAAACAAGAACTCCGTGCCAAAGGGTCCGAGTTGCATACCGTACCCTATGTCACTCAGCACCTCTGTAACAGAAAGCTGGTCCGCCTTCTTTGGTTGCCGCTCTTCAGCCGTTTGCTGTCCTTAAAAGAAGAGGAGACAGAGCGGAAGTCTGTGTTCTCTTAAGACTTTTTAAAATTATTTTTTGTTTGCCTTTGAAGTAGAACGGGCTTCAAAACCCAGAAGTCTCGACGGCCCAAGCCTTCCAACGACTATTTAAATTGGAACCTGGCTCAGCTCATGTTTTCACAATAAGAACTGTGCTCTTGTTGATAACAAGAGGTTATTTTGTTCCTTTCCAGAGAAAACAAGACCTTCTCCCTAAAACATCCTCTAAAACGAGAAACCCGTCTCGACTGACGCAACAGCCTTCCCTTACTCCTCCCCCCCCTCTCAACGTTCCTTCGCTAGCCCCGCCTAGTCCCGTCACTGCCTTGGTCCTGCCCCAGCAGGCGGGGCGGTGTACGGCGCATGCTCGGTGCCCTTTGTGTCCCGGGCTGGCCGGCGGGCGGCTGGCTCGGCAAAGGCTCTGCCGCTTTGAGTGCCGCACAGGCCGCGACGCGGGGCCCGCGGTGAGAAGTAGAGGGGTCGGGCGGCGGTGAGGCCGGTTCCGCCATGGTGAAGAAGCGGAAAGGCCGTGTCCTCATTGACTCCGACACCGAAGACAGCGGCAGCGAGGAGAACCTGGACCAGGTGAGCAGCGCCGGCGCGCTGGGCCCAGCTGAGCTCCATCCGCGGGAGGCTGAGGAGGCTCCGTGGGCGGCTTGGGGTCCCTCTCAGCGTGGGTGGGGGGCTTCTAGGAAAGAAACGTGGAGCAGAGCGGCGAGGAGACTGAGCAGGCGGGAGGTGTTGTTGGTGTCAGATGTGGGCAACCTCGGAAGCGGTGGCTGAGGTGCAGCGGCGGCGGCGATTTAGGGAGAGGAGAAGCTGATGCTGATCCCTTGAAATGGGGGGGGGGAGTGAACCCTCGCAGGTGGTGAACGAAAGGCATTCTGCGGGACGGACAGTTATGCATCTGGAGGCCCCACCTGAACACGCTCTCTTGGAGACCACCTAGTCTTAATAGTGCTGGGTAGTTCTTGGGTATTACTGCTAGCAGAGCTGTTGCAACCAGTTATCCAGCGTTTAGCTTAGGCTTTGCTCAGAGACATGTTGCCGTATGATGTCTTGGTTTGGCTTCACAGTAAAGAGGTCTACTGTCGTTGTGCAGCCAGCCAGAGGCTGATTTTCTCATTCTAAGCTCAGCCCTGTTGTGTTATAGCTAGAGATCTGGTGAGCATCCTTCTTGGGCCTTCATAGCTGGGTCTTTTAAACAGTTAGTGGTGTTCGGTTAGCTTCTCCTATCCATGCCCTGGCATTGCCTTGAAAATGTTGACCCTTCTTTCTTAGGCATCCTACTGTAGTCGTTGAGCATCTTGTAAGTTTGTCTTGGCTTCTTGCAGGGTGCACTCATTGCTTAGGATGTGTTCATATCTGCTCCCCAGTGACACAGCTTTTAATGTGCAGAGTGCTTTTTTCTGTTTGTCTTAACACATCCAAGGCACATAGATCTTGAGGGGCAAGTAAGCTGCTGCTAGTTCTGTCTCATGCCCACTTGAACCTGGAGACTGCAGCAGTGTCAGATGAATACTGCCACTTGGAAATCAGTAATTCGGCAGTACTTCTGCTAGAAGTAGGTTCAAAATTTATTTGCACAGCAAATACTATTGCATGTACACGAAGAGTGTCTGATTGTATGTTGCAGAGCTCTTAAACATTGATGATTCCAGGTATGTTAGTATGTAGCGGCAAAATAAAACAGGAGTCTAGCGGCCTGTTAAAGACTAACAAGATGCATTCTGTTGTAAGCTTTTGTGAGTCAAACCTCACTCCATCTTGAAATTTTCATCTATTCGGCAGATAAGATTTATACTAAAAAGTGCAAACAATATCTTTTTATAGCATCTGCCCCCTGCCCCTTCTGCCTTTCTGGTTTGTGGCTTTTGTTACAGATGTGTCTGACTAGTGGATGAAAATTTCATGGATTTGACTCATGAAGGATTATACTGGAATTAATTTAGCTCGGCTTTAAGGTGCTATGGGACTCTTGTTTTATTTCCCTTAATTATGTGAACTTAACATCTTTGCCTACATGTGCTTAAACAAGTAGTTTTTAATATGGATTGTACATGGAAATGGCTGTGGATTGTACATGGAAAGGCAGAACCTGAAGCTTGTCTGTTTTGTTTATTTAAACTTTCCTGTTAAGGCCAAGGCAGGTTACAGACAAGATCATAGGACCAGGCAACACTTGAAGTGTAGTATGAAACGGCATAATAGAACCGTAGGCTTCAGAAACCCAGCACATTTGGTAGCCTGACAGGAAAAGTCAGTTCAAGTGCAGTCAGGATGTGGAGTTGTTGCCTTGTGGTCCATCTCTGGGAGACTGTTCCACAATAACATGTTGTTGTTGTTGTTTTTTGTAAGGTGTGGGGGAGATTGGGCCGAATAGACTACAGGAGGGGGAGCAGGAGCTGAGAGAAGGGAATTGAGTACTAGCCAGGGGTCTTGTTGTAGAAAAAGAGCTGCCGGAGCTCATTAGCATAACTCATTAGCATAACTTATTTGCATATGCCACGCCCCCTGACATCACCGGAAGTGACAGAAGGCCACACCCCCTGACATCACCGGAAGTGTGTCAGAAGGCCCGGCTACTTACCCTCCTGCTTCATCCTCATTCCCAAACGGAATGAGGATCGAAGCAGAGGGCGGGGTAAAGAAGGGGCGGGGCTTCACCACGTGACCGCCCCGCCCCCTAGAGGTTCTCTTCCGGAGCTCCGTACCTGAGAGCTCCCCCCCGACTAGAGCCCTGGTACTAGCTACCTTAAACCTTTATGCTGGACATAATTATATATTATAATGTATATAGACATTATTTAATTGTGTTTTTGCTCTTTCCATATTAAGTAGAATAGCACGATTCTTTCATCCAACTATTCATCGTGGTTATTCTAAATGAGCATAAGCAAAGCTGTTTGATACATGTTTGCTTGATAGCCTCCCAGTTCAATATATGTTTATATGAGCCTGCTTGTCATCTGTCTTATTGTAGAGGTCTATTGTAACGTGGCCTTCTTGACTGTAGGCAATAGCACGTGTGCCCAAGGGGGCTAAAAGAAAATAGCAGCATTAAGTATAGATTGCCTTCAGATGGATGTCTGCTGGACTAAGTGCAGTCCTATAGGTATTTGGGGTGGGCATTGAATTTAATTCTTGTAAATGGACTGCACATCTCTAACATGCACAAGTGAATGCCAAATAATCTGCTCAAATAGTGGCTTAGTTCTGTTATGTCAAATATGAATGTTACGTTCCTGCTGCAGTTCATTCTTACGAGACCAAACTGGTGCCTCATCTGCTTTATGGCGTATTGATATGGCTTTGTAGAAAGGATTCAGAGCTATTCTGGGACTCCCTAAACATGTAACAGTGCCACTTATGAGCCACGAGGTAGGCTTATGTTCATTTACAGCAAGTGCAAGGATTGCAGCCATGAACTTCTGGGTATTTGCCTTAGAGATGCATCCTCAAGTTGTACCTCTTTGGTATTGACAGATGCATTTGTGAGCAAATGCAATCCAAGAAATTAATTGTGCTGGATTTTCTATCACCAGTTTTACATTCTGGAGTTGACCGAGACAATTAGTCAAGCAAAGGATTTGTGATACAAGTTATCAGACACGTACACCTTGTTCACCTTTAACCTTGGATCTGAACTTTCCAGTACTTGAAAAATGTGCATGCTATTTAAAAACCTCAAGTGTACCAAAATATAGGAGTGCTTTTGCATTAGGATGTTCTAATGTTTTTCCATCAGAAATCCTTGAGTGCCATTGCAAGGATAACTCTTTAACTGATCAACTGTGTTCCTTGTAGTGCAGGAGTGATAGCGACTATATCCCATGTGCTATTGCTTTGTACTTATTATAGAGGAGCTAGAGGTGATGTAATTGCTCTACTCTTAGCTATGGCACGAGGCTGTACAGTTAACAGCTAATTACTCTTAGTCTTGCGGGGGAGACTGTACATATTACTGAAAATGTGGCTACATTTTTTAATATAGCCATTGAGACTAGAGCTTGACGTTGAAAGAATTTAATCAAACTCGTTAGCTGCATTTCAAATTTTATCTTGCTGTGGAGTGGGGGGGTGAATCTTGTAGGCTGTACATTTCTGTCTTTTTTATAAGCTTTTTTGTTTAACTGTAAGGAATCAAATACCAGTTTATATTATAAAAAAGAAAACTACACTACAGTGGTTGAAAAAATGCACATGGTTTGTTTTTAATAAATTTTTTATTATTTTCCTTCTACGAACACTAAACACTATACACACTAAAACACTAAACTAAAACTAAATGCACATGGTTTAATCCCATCTTCCTACTTGTTGCTCCAAAGTGTTATTTTAAAAATCCACTGTTGAAGATGCTCATCAGTAAAAGGGTCAGGACCACATAAATATTGTTTGTAATATGCCCATTTTGTTAGATATGCTGTATTCCATGCTTTATACGACCATTCTGAAACTGTGGGAAAACGTGTGTATTTCCAAGTAATAAATTCAACACGATTTTAAGATCTGTATCTTCAATCAAATCCTTCAAATAGCACAATAAAAATTGCCTTTGGGTCTTGGGGGACTTTATAACCTGTAATTAAATGAATTAATTTTAATATTAAAGTCCAACATTTCATGATGAACTCCACCAAAGTGTGAAATTGTTTAACATTTTCACCATCTACTGACCAGCAGATGAACTCTAGTGTACTCAAACAGTTCACATGGGGTATTGGTGGATGTTTCCCTGGATGAATTAAGAGCATCTGCAACACTCCTCTAGCTGCATATTGCATGAAGAAGAAGAAGAGATTAGATTTATACCCCGCCCTTCACTACCCAAAGATGTCTCAGAGTGGCTTACAAACTCCTTTCCCTTCCCCTCCCCACAACTGACGCCCTGTGAGGTAGGTGGGGCTAAGAGAGCTCTGACAGAAACTGCTCTTTTTTCAAGAACAGCTCTTATCAGAACTACGGCTTGCCCAAGGTCATCCAGCTAGGTGTGGGTGGAGGAGTGGGGAATAAAACATGATTCTCCAAGATTAGAATCCACGCACTTAACCACTACACCAAACTGCCTCTCTTGTCTGTGAGAAGCTTGTCTGTGATTATGGATATGGTAAGCCTCTTAAGGAATGCCAGAGTTCCCAGGAACACAGCCTGGTAATCACAGGAATTGCAGAAGAAGCTAGTTGATGTTACTAGACGTGGTCACTTTTATAATTATGGGGACCTGTGCCTTGCAAAATGTGGAAATACCATGAATATGGGAATGAAAGCAACACAACATACTTATAACATTTACAAGAGTTTTGCAGACTTTAGCTTGCTTGTCTCATGCTCATATTTTTTGAGGGAGTCCAGGTGAGTTCTTAGAGTCTGAGGTATTAATCCAGTTATTTAGATCCATCACTGAAACTTTTTGAAAAAGTACAGAACCAGGGAAAATCTAATTTGTGTTTTGTTGTTAAAAACGTCACAATTCAGCAACTCTTGGTTGAATTACAGTAGAGGAAATCTGAATGGATATTCATTAGCACTCAGCTGTCTTTTTGAACAGAGTGCAGAGATGATAAATACTTTAAACAGATCAGTAAGCACTAAATAAGTTACACAGCTTGTGATTTTGTGTGCTGTAAAAATTTGGGGGGAGGGGGTATCCAGGCTGATGAAATAGCCAAGAACTGTGACTTCGCATATGAGTCCGTGTCTTGAGCACCTCGCATACAAATGATGGTGTTGGGAGTTGGTGATTGGAGGAGAGTATAAGCAGAAATCACTGTTTACCCTCCAGTGACAGAAACTGACCAGAGTTAATTTCCATCAGCAGAGTAGGGTAGTGGTAGTTCCTCTCTCATTGCAGATGGCTAATTCATCTTCCATGGCATCAAATCACAATGTGGCAGAAAAGCAGTCTGAATCTACAGTTGGTAAAAGACAATTGCTGTCAGTCTTCTGAACTTGGGAGGAAAGTAGTGTGGCCTGATCTCAATTAGGGACAAAGTTTTGTATCTGTGTTGTGTAGCAGGTAATCTTTGGCTAGGTAGATGGAGAGTGGCCTTATCGATTGTAAGTCTTTTAAGGAAAAAATTCAAGAACACATACTATAGCACAACAGAAGATTAGAGAACATGTTTCTTAGGATGTTATTTCCTCACAACTCTTTGTGTGCCTTTTATTCTGCAAGAAGTTTAGGAACTGTTGCTTCAAAAACAATGTGTCGAGAAACTTGCTTTGCTTAGCAGTTTTGTGGCTTTTCAAATCCTTGGTTCAGACTTTTGTGCCTAGTAGAAGTTGCAGAAGGCCTCCCTCTGGGAAAGTAATGTCATAATGACAGAGAGAGATAACGGGATGAGATGGACACAGGTACAAGTGAGATCATGGGAGCTTCAAGGCTAAGACCAAGAAGGAGTTTTGCACTCACATTCTGTCTCATTAGCCCAAGGATCCCTGGGTGGTAGGCTGAGTGGTTGCTTGACTGTGAGCATGTACTCACTGCAGGAATGCTTGGTCATGTGTCTTAGCAATGCACCTGATTGGTCAAACAGAATCAGGCCAACTGAGGGTAGTCTGGCATAAAGTGAGATGATTCATTCTGTTTTTTACCTTTGGGTCATGGTTGTGCCTTGCATGGCCAAAATACCTGTTCTTGGATTTTGGACTCTGAATCTTTACCCGGATTCTGTGCCTTCAGTCTGGTCAGGTAACAACTGGGTCAGTGGACCAAAGCCTATATTAGTATTTTAGGTTAGCTATTTAGATTTTATTATTTTCTTCCTTGCTTTGCACTGTTATATTTGTATACCTTTTGCACATTTATTTTTAATAAACCTTATTAATTATACTTCTGTGGTGTTATTTGGGTTTTGGGGCTTCATTCTAAACCCACTACTTTGCCCTACATTGGCTAAAGCTACCAAACTAATTGTTTTTGGAACTCAACTTTCATGTGTCCTACCTTGCAGGGCTGAGTTCTTAATTAATACCCTGTAGGGCTGGAGACTCTCTCCCTCAGCCTCCTAGTTGGAAAGGTACACAGACAGGCTGGTGTTGGCTTATTACACGTGGTAGTGAGGATTCACTCCCCAGCATTCTGTGTTTTGCTCTTGTCTAACCTGTCACTACCATGGCAGTGTATGAAATCATATGCTCCTGGCTTTCAGAGGCAGGCAAGAATTTTCATTTTGTCAATGAGACACTTTTCCATATAACAAATCATCACTTTCTACAGCAGTTGGGCTGAACCCCTTGGATCTGATCTGGTAACCATGGTGGTGCCTTCCACCAGCACAAATAATTTCTTCTGACAAGTCCAGAACCAAAGGAGAGTTCCACCATTAGTGTATCTGTAGGATCCAGCCCATATAAATCAACATCTTGAAAAAAATTGAGTAAGGGTGAATCACCAGTACCCTTCTGTTATTGTCTGGAAAACTGGATCCTACTGTTTATGGAAATTGCAATCATACACTTCAGTTCATAGACGCTAACACAGAAAGAAACAGACCAAATTAGTTCAATTCTGTCAATTCTGTTTAGTGGGGAGCAGGCAAACCCTTCCATGTTTCAGGGCAGTAATGTTACTAAACTTTTTGGTAGGCTTTAATGTCTCCCCTTCATCTAGCAAATTGGAGAGTGAGACAGCTTTAACAGAGGTACAGCTCAGGTGACATCCTGTTCCCTTTCCTGTTAGTGATAAATGTAGTTCCACAAGACTTCTGAATTTGTGTACCCAACTACCCTGAGCCTACGGGGAGGTGGGATAGAAATACAAATAATACAAATAATAAATAAAAAATACTTAATGCAAACCATAGCTTGCCCTCACAGTGGTGATTGAAGCCATCCCAATTCAGATGTCATGATGATCAGGAAATGGAGGGGGTGGGATTATGCAAGCTTTTGACAGAGTTCCTGATCTCCCAGCCATAATTTTGCAATCAAGTAGTTTGACATATGAACCTAGGACGCTGTCATAATTTTGGCATCTAAACCTATACCTTTTAAAGGGTTTTGTTCCTATCCTTCTGAGAGTACATCGAGATTCTGAAATCATTTAAAGTTATTTTTCCCTATGATCTGATTTTTTTTTTTAAAAAGGCGGTACCCTCATAAGGCATTCTGTGACTGAAATATTAGCACTCCCCCCCCCCCCTTGACTGCTTGTATCAGACGCTTGTCCTTATAGAATTCTGTAGTGGATCTACATGTGTGCTTCAGCTTGTATAAACCATTCCCATGTCATAACTGTTGTGTGGGAGTGTTCCTATGTACAAAATTCTAACTTGGCAAGTGGTCTACATGTTTTTCGTTATCTAGTCCAGAACTGATGTATGGTATATGAATATATGAATGGATGTTTTTATAATGTAGAAGCCAACTGAGAAAATGTGTAAGGACTTTTAACTGAACTATAACATTTCCTTTGTGAAAAGCCCAGCTGTTCATTGTACCCAATTTTATACTGACTTTGGTATGTGTGATAAAGAGCTTACAACATTTAAAAATTATGTATAATACAGCATTAGAAACAGGAGATAATAAAAGCTGTCTGAAACAAAACATTTTTATGCATTTTCCAGAAGCTAATAAGGTTGGGTGTTTGCAGGCTTTCATAGAGATGAAATGCCAGAGAGCCAGGACAGCAGTAGAAAAGAGAGCCAGTGTAGTATAGTAGTTAAAAGTGTTGGACCAGTATCTGGGAGGCCCAGGGTTGAGTCCCCACTGGGTGACCTTGGACCAGTCATACACTCTTAGCCTAATCTACCTCACAGGATTGTTGTGATGATAAAATGGAGGAGAGAACAACACTTTGGGTCCCATTTGGGAAGAAAGGGGGGTATAAATGGGTTCAAATAAATAAGCCTTGTTCTGTGACTTTGATTTTTTTAAAAAGGAATGCATTGTACTGCATCATGCTATATTGTTACTAACTTTATTTTAAGAGTTCATATTTAAAATACTGTTGTGGGGGCAGTCAGAATTAATGTCGAGGTAATTATATCCTTGTCAAAGCTAGAGAAGCCTGCTCTAAAATAACTGTGTGTTCTACTTCTTCAGGAGCTCTTGTCATTGGCCAAACGGAAACGCAGTGACTCTGAGGAAAAGGAAGCACCTGCTAGCAAGCCAACAGCATCATCAGACTCTGAAACTTCAGATAGTGATGATGAGGTAAATACTGTAAAAAAAAACACCTAGGTAGCTAATTGATATCATATTAGCAGTGAGGATATTATGATGGGCTGTTCTTTGTTAATGATTGGCATTGCATTTTATTTATGAGTGGGTCTAGATTTAGAAAATGGCTTATGTTCCCCTGTCTCTAATAGATAATGTCTTATTGGATTTGTCTAGGTATTATTGTGGGCGGGGGAATGGATGAGGTGAAAATGTACAAGGTAATGTTTAGAATAAAAGGACTTCCATTCATAGAAGATCTTTGGATATAGAAGTATTTGGGATGTATAAGCATTATTTTTTCCTTTTGTCAAAGGTAAGCTTTATGTTTCTTGTAACTTAAGATATGAAGGAATTCTGGCACGGGTGCTAAGAACCCCCCCTCAGGCAAATACTGACGTGTTTTGAGGTGCATCCTGACCTGGATGGCCCAGGCTAGCCCAAACCCATCAGATCTCTGAAGCTAAGCATGGTTGGCCCTGGTTAGTACTTGGATGGAAGACCACCAAGGAATTCCAGGGTTGTTATTCAGAGGCAGGCAATGGCAAACCACCTCTGAATGTCTCTTGCCTTGAAAACCCTACAGGGTTGCCTTAAGTCAGATGTGACTTGATGGCACATTCCACCACTATTATGAGGCACAAGAATGAAAAATGCAGGGGAGAAAAAACAAAAACAGAAGGAGGTACACTTTTTTCATAGTTAGGGTATACATGTTGCCATGGAATGTGAGCATTCCTTCATATCCTCACATTTCACATGGACCTCAGTATCTTACCTGCTCACATTCTCTTAATAATGTATCAAAGGACCATAGGGCACAAACCTTCAGAACTGGAAGACAAATTTTGCTGGAGTGTGCCTCCCATAATGCTCCTAGTTAGGAGCAAAGCAGTAGTTTAAGATGCTGCAGAAAAGTCTCAAACACACCTGCTGTAAAGCTGAACAAAACCAGTGAGTATTCCGTACTGTAGGTTGGCTTCTGAGAACTGCGAACAGAATGCAGAGTGGTGGAAAATTGAGGGTTGCCCAACTATTGAGGACTGGGTAGACAAGATACAAGAATACGCAGTTATGGCAAAACTGACAAACTACATCAACCAAAGACTGAAAGAAATTTGGAAATAATTTGCGAGTTTTCTATGACTATTATTTCTTTTCTTATATATCTGAAAGGTTTAATAGTAAACAATAATACTATAAGACATTTTTAATATGAAATGAAAAGTGTAATATGTGTTTATTATAACAAACTTGTTTATCGTAACAAACTGTTGTGTGAACTTATAAGAACATAAGAACATAAGAACATAAGAGATGCCAATGTTGGAAAGTTAAGATTGATAAAATAAAAATGAAAATATAAGTTTTTAAATTAATAGGTCATATATATTTTAAGCTATATTCTTATGCCATTACACCATATATATCTTTCTAAAGATTTGTTCAGTTATTGTCTCATATACTTTGTTACATATACATAAACTTTTTGAAGAAGGAACGTTCTTAATTTCTGCAAAATTGCCCTCATAATAGTTTTTTTGGGCAGTTATATTTTTGATCTGCTTCCCTATTCCTTCTTTTTTCTGTATTCTTTATAATATAATTTTAAAAATTTTAAAAAGAATGCAGAATGGTGTATACAATAAGGGGGAGGGGAATGCCAGTGACCTTAATCATTGCTCCTCCCACTTGCCTTCATATCATTCCCAAAGGATTCTAGACTCTTAGGAGCTGCTCTAAGCTGGATGTAGAAGGCTGCAGTGGGAGAAGGGGGAAAGATCCATTATGTGACCTCTGCTCCATGTGTAATTCTCTGTTTTGTGCCATGTGTTTTACCAAGAGGTTCTTAGTACTTCATGTTTGTTTAACTAGCAATGTTTCATGGTGGTGTTTTGGAAAAGTAATTTCTTGTAGTTTTGTTTCTAAGCTACATAGATGTAATTTGTGTTAGTGTGCATGATCTATCCTCTTTAAAGGAGCAGTCTTCTACACACTGAATATACTTGTTGCAGAATGAAATTTTCCAATTTAGTATCCTCTGATTAATTCATGCAGAGAAATAGCCAGTAGTTTATAAACAGTAAAATGACCATGTTTTTAATGTGGTGTTTAAATGTATATTTGCTGAGAGACCTCACTCTCATTTGCTCCTTTTATTTTACAGTGGACTGTCGGAGGTGCTAAAAACAAAAAAAAAGGGAAAGCAGGGAAAGCAGAGAAAAAAGGAGCCATGAAGAAACAGACAAACAAAACAGCTTCATCGGGCAGCTCTGATAAAGAGAGTTCTGCAGAGAGCTCAGCACCTGAGGAAGGTAAAAGTAGTGTTGAAGATTGTCTTCAGGGTGCTCACTTTTTGTTTGGTTTGAAGAATGGATGTTTCTTCAGAGCAAATTTTCTTTGTTTTGGCAGTAGACTGATGTACTGTAAAAAGCATTTCTAAAACACCAGTGCAGGTGTTTCACAGTCTGTTTTTAGACCCAGAAGTAAAGTGAGAAGGATTTAATTCTTCCCTAAATAAATGCCAGTAACTTTATTTTTCTTCTTAGTCCTCAGTCCTTTCTCCCTCCTTCTGTCAATTTTGGAGTTTCCTGGTGACACTAAGGCTTTATGCAGATAGTCACCTGTGTGTTACTGTTTGAGGTTTCTGATGCTGTTCCTTCATGCTGTAAATTGTATTGGGTTTCTTTCACTCTGCTATTGCAACTAGCAGAAAACCATCTTTTGAATGATATGTGGTTGGAGCCTTTGAATCCGTTCTTCCAGCAGAAGATGTAGTATGGGCATCGTTGCCAGCTGCTTGTTCCTCACTGCAGCTGTTCATGTAGCACAGTTTTTACCCACATGGGTTCCCCAAACCCTTGTGTCATCAGTCCTCACCAGCAACTGCTGCAAGAGGGAGAAGGTGGGGAGATCTGCCACTGCCTTCTGCTGGCAGTTCATAGGATACCACTAGTAGTAAAAACATATGTGGAAAAAGCAGCCAGAAATAAACTGAATTTCAATAGCCAGTGGTCCATTTTATTCAATTTTGTTGCCTAGCACAGGATTTCAGAACTAATGCTTCGAAGTCTGCTATAAATACTTAAGGGACAACAATAGATTGCACTCTGTAACATCTTGGCAATGCGACGTCATCGGTGTTCAGGCCATACAATGAGACATACATTGCTCTGGTAAGAGTGTGTATATATAGAAGTTTCTTTGTCCATACAGCTGGGGGAAGACAATGGAGGTATATTGAATGGATGATACAGATTATTAGGGGAAAGGCACAGTAGGGAGTGGGCTAGATTTCTCAGCCACTTTACTTGTATCCTGAACTAAAACCAGTCTTAATCCTTGTAGAGTTGCATGTACCTAAATCCATCAACTTTTAGTTTACTGAGACATAATAAGTAGGGGTGTGCAGGTGCCCCCCCAGTATTCTTTTATTTGGGTTTATTGGACCTGAAAAACATTGGGATTTCCAAAAAATCCCAGATCCCAATACCAGTATTGTATTTGGATCTGTGTTTTTTAGAAAATCCTGAATTTTTTCCGGGTCCAATAGACCCAAGAAGGAAAAAAAACCTGGGGAAAACAAAGTAGCGGCAAAGCCACAAAAAACAGCTGACAGGTGGAGCAGATTGCAGCTGTTTTTCAGACTTTCTACTGCATCCCCTTTAATGAGGGGTGTTTAAAGAGACTGCAGAAGACAGCCCGACAAACAGCTGGCCCATGGGGAGCCCTGCAGGCTCAGCTGATCTTAGGCAGGACTTTCGAGGCTGCATGGGAAGCCAGCCCTAAGATCAGCTGAGGCAGCAGGAGGCAGAGCACCCCCCACTGGGTCAGCTTTGGGCTGGCTTCTCTTGCAGCATCATTTAAACGAGGCTGCATGAGGAGCCAGTAATCCCAAAGCTGAGCAGACTGGAAGCACTGTGCTTCCTGCCAGCTCAGCTGATTCTCAGGCTGGCTTCTGCAGTCCCTTTAAACTTTAAAGGGACTGCAATAGAAAGCCTGATAAATAGCAGAGAGCACATTGCTCCCGCCTCTCAGCCATTTTTCGAGTCTACCCAAATATATCTGGGATTTCTTTTCCCCTGAGAAATTCCAGATATATTTGGGATGCCGAAATATACCCAAAAATACCAATAAGGTATTTTTTTGGGTATATTTTCAGCTCGATTGGATCTGAATGCACACCCAACATGAATGTATTATCACCTACCATAATCCATGGTTGGTCAATGGTGCTATTTACTTGTGAAGAAGGTAAATGTAATCTCCAGATGCATGGTCATTATGGACAGCATTCTGTAGCAGCAGACAGGTCCCTGTCTAAAGAGCTTGTAGTCCAAAGAGTGAGAGGAATGAGGAAAGAGGGATAAATGCAAGCAAATAACATTGCAGTATGTAGTTAAGCTTCACCTGGATTTTCTTGGCTGCATCAGCATAGTGAAATCATTCTGGTTTTTTTCAGGTGAGGTGTCAGACTCTGAAAGCAACAGCTGTTCATCTAGCTCAGACTCTGACTCGTCATCTGAAGATGAGTTCACAGATGGCTATGGGGAGGACCTCATGGGTGATGAAGAAGACAGAGCTCGGCTGGAACAAATGACAGAGAAGGAGAGGGAACAGGAGTTGTTCAACCGGATAGAGAAGAGAGAGGTGCTGAAGAGAAGGTAAGGTTTGGGTTAGAAATAATTGTATATACCAGTTTCAGGACACACTCTCTCTGTTTGCAAACACTCAGGTTTCAGTTATAGAACATCTGACATCCTTATCTGTCCTTTACCCAGAGTTAGCAGCTATTAAACAACATGCAGTGTTTGAGCCTGGGAGTTCTTATACATTTCCGACCATTCAAGATGGAGGCAAGGTAAGATCCTGGTGAAATGGACTGTGAGAACCAACACGGGATAGGTTGCTCATTGGAAGAGGAACTTGATAGAAGATTATTCTTATGGAGATTTTTTAAACTAGATTGGATGGGGGAGCAGGGGGGGTATTCTTAGAAGTTTTACATAATGCAGGGAAACATGAGGTGCTCTGTTGGATTAGACAAATGCACAGTCTTCTGTTTCATACAATGTCCAACAAAGAATAGAGGCCAAGGCCTTCTCCTGATGTTGCCTCCTAACACCGCTATTCAGAGGATATGGCCTTTGAACATGGAGATTCCTTTTAGTTGTCATGGGTAGCCATTGATGGACCTATCCTCTTGAATGTGTCTAATTATTTTTTAAAGCCATGTATGCTAGTGGCCATCAACACACCCACTGGCAGCTGATCCCACAATTCAATTACTTGTAGAGTGAACATAAGAACATAAGAGAAGCCAATGTTGGATCAGGCCAATGGCCCATCCAGTCCATCACTCTGTCACACAGTGGCCAAAAATACCAGGTACCATCAGGAGGTCCAGCAGTAGGACCAGGACACTAGAAGCTCTCCCATTGTTGCCCCCCCCCAAGCACCAAGAATACAGTGCATCACCTGACCCAGAGTTCCTATCTATACCTTGTGCCTAATATCCACTAATGGATCTCTGCTCCATATGTTTATCTAATTCCCGTCTTGAAGCCATCCATACTTGTAGCCACCACCACCTTGGTTGAGGTGAATCTTGAACATGGGTTTTGTCATTTCAAATATGGAAGATTCAGCTAAAACTAAGGACTGGCAAATAATCCCATACCAAAGACTCAATACTAAAAGTAGACCACCAAGACACAGTACCTTTCCTCTCACAACTTCTTCTGGTCTGTTCTGCTACTGACAAATTTGGGGAAGTGTGTCTCCATCCTGAAAGCTGTTGAAGATGTAGCTGGCTCTCTTAAAACTCTCAAGAAATTGTGTTCAGAGGACGTTCAGGACAGAGATGGTGGTGATAATCCCATGGTTGTGATATACCATAATTCCCTTAATTCCATCAGGCAAGTTATTGCAGAACATTGACCACAGATATCTCAGAGAAAGAATTGCAGAGTGGTTAGCCCCCAAAGAGAACAAGTAGTATGTATCTGACCATAGAAACAAAGTTCAAATGCCAACAGTTGACCTTGTAATTACTTGCAGTTCACCTAAATGATGATATTTTATTGTAGCCAGCACTTTAAATTGTCCAGTTCAGGAATAGATACCTAACCCACAATGTAGTTTTAATGGCCAGCAGTGACTAGAGTTAATATTTAAAATACATTTTTATTAAGGTGCAAGTAATACTTTAAATAAGAACAGTTACTGTGAAGAGAAAATAATAAAACTAAGAATTCATTGGCTAACTAAACACTGTAAGACATTGGTTCACAAATTACAAGATGTTGCCCATTCAGGGAGGATTGTGAGGCACTCCAAAGGGATCGGTTGAGGATGGGCGAGTGGGCGTCAACGTGGCAAATGGGGTTTAATGTGGCCAAGTGCAAAGTAATGCACATTGGAGCAAAAAATCCTAACTATAAATACACATTGATGGGGTCTGAACTGGCAGAGACTGACCAAGAGAGAGATCTTGGAGTTGTAGTAGATAACTCAGTGAAAATGTCAAGATAGTGTGCGACTGCAATAAAAAAGGCCAACGCTATGCTGGGGATTATTAGGAAGGGAATTGAAAACAAATCAGCCAGTATCATAATGCCTCTGTATAAATCGATGGTACGTCCTCATTTGGAGTACTGTGTACAGTTCTGGTCACCACACCTCACAAAGGATATTATAGCATTGGGAAAAGTAAAGAAAAGGGCAACTAGAATGATAAAAGGGTTGGAACACTTTCCCTAGGAAGAAAGGTTAAAGTGCTTGGGGCTCTTTAACTTGGAGAAATGACAACTGAGGGGTGACATGATCGAGGTTTATAAGATTATGCATGGGATAGAGCAGGTCGAGAAAGAAGTACTTTTCTCCCTTTCTCACAATACAAGAACTCATGGGCACTCCATGAAATTGCTGAGCGGTTGGGTTAAAACAGATAAAAGGAAGTACTTCTTCACCCAAAGAGTGATTAACACATGGAATTCACTGCCACAGGAGGTGGTGGTGGCTACAAGCATGGAGGGCTTCAAGAGAGAACTGGATAAACATATAGAGCAGAGGTCCATCAGTGGCTATTAGCCACAAGGTATAAATACACTTGAGCGGTGGCTCAAGTGGTTAAGACGCTGAACTGCAGGCTGTGGAAGGTCAGTAGCTCAGCAGTTTGAGACCCGGGTGCCGCATGACGGAGTGAGCTCCCGTCTCTAGTTCCAGCTCCTGCCAACCTAGCAGTTCGAAAGCAAGAAATTGCAAGTAGATAAATAGGTACCACTTTGGTGGGAAGGTAACAGCATTCCGTGCGCCTTGGTGTTTAGTCATGCCGGCCACATGACCACGGAAACGTCTTCGGACAGCGCTGGCTCTTCGGCTTTGAAACGGAGATGAGCACCGCAACCCTAGAGTCGGAAAATATAGTATATCCAAACAGTTATTACAAACAGAATACCCACCCACATGCAAAAACAAAACTGAAACTTTTATTTTCTTCTGACAATCGCACCTCCTAAAGGAAGAAATGCATCTTGTTCTTGTATTGGAGAGTTCAGTTTGTAACCTAGGACTTGCTTGTCCTCAGTGCAAAGAAATTAGATCAATCTGATACCATATATATATATTTTAGAAATTATTTGGAAAATATTTGAACACCTTGTCTTAAAATATTTTATTCATCATGTTGAAATAAAACGTTCCATAATCAATTTTTTTCTTTTCTTTTTTCAATTTTTCCAATTTTTCGGAAAAAAAACAAAGGCTTCAGGAAAAAAAACGGGTTTTTCCCAAAATTTTCCGGTTTTTTTCCGGGCCTTCACATCTCTAGGGGCAACAGTGGGAGGGCTCCTTGTGTCTTGGCCCCACTGCTGGACCTCCTAATGGCACCTGAGATTTTTGGCCACTGTGTGACAGAGTGTTGGACTAGATGGGCCATTGGCCTGATCCAACATTGGCTTCTCTTATGTTCTCATATGTTCTCATAGTTACAGGTTCCAAAGCAGCTCTCTCCAGAGTCAGCAAAGCCAGTGCTGTGTGGCTTCAGCAAGCATAAGTCCAAGATAGCCAAAATGAGCCAGAGCATGCCAACATGTCTTGATAACAAGTAGGCACCATCAGGCTGAAGAATAGGGTTGAAAATGATTCCTTTATTGCTAAAGGTCCCAAGTGTTGCTAGGCCTTTGTACCAATCAGGACCCTCAGCAGTTAACCTATAGCCAAATGAATGAGCCAATCACTGACCAGATGAGAAGGAGATGGGTCTGTTTGCAGCCAGCCCAAACGTAATTGGTGCTTAATTGGATGAAATGTTAATTGGGAGACAGTACCAGGAGATGACTTTCTAGCACAGCTGTCTTATCTCCCCGTTGTAAGGTTGGTGTGTTCCCAGGAAGGCAGTTTGAGTCTCAGAAAACACCCCAAAGCAGGCCGCAGGAGCCTGAACCAGACTTTTGAATCAAAACTCCATTTTAAATGAACCAAAATCTGTGACACCATATTTATTTATTTAAAACATTTCTAACTTTCCTTATCTCCTGGGACTTAAGGTGGCATATGCCTATTTTGAAACCTGGCTGTGAGCTCAGTAATCTGGCAAACTGACATGTTAGTGTGATCATGTTTAATATAGTGGTCAGAGTGTTGGACCTGGATTTTGAATACCTATTCTTTCATAAATCTTGCTGGGTAACCTTGAGGCAGTCACATTCCCACAGTCTAACTTACCTTGTACTGTAGTTGTGAGCGTAAAAAGGGAAGGACAAACCGTATACAGTGCCCTGAGCAGCTTGGAAGAAGGGCAGAATAAAAATGCTTTGGATTGGTTAGAAACTGATTCATGAAGCCTTCTTGAGGTGTGAACAGTTGACATTGACACCTCCTGGAAGTATGGATTCCTCAAATCTAGGTAGCTTTGCACTGAGGGGAAATTTCCCAATCTTAATACATCTTTTTGGGGATTGGATGAGCACAGCTTACTTCAGAATTTAGGAGCAGGAGGGAGGGAATTCAAGGCAGCTTCTTCATGCAACTTTTTTCTCAATGAAGATAAATGGAGAAACGTTCTTTGGGCAAAAGTGCCTTACACAAGCAGAAACTGGGTTAGGAAACTAAGCTGGGATGTACTAAAAAGGTACTTAAATATTCAGAGAGTACTTTCCCCCCTGCTTCATGGGAAACAGCATGCTCTGCATTTACAAGGCCTTGGTTTGCTCCAAGCTAGATTGTGGTGCCATGGTATACAGTTTTGACAAACATCTGTCATGAAAAACTTGGGTCTTACCCATCACCAGGTATTCAGAAAATGCATTGAAGCATATCATGTACTTCCTGCATACAACCTCTGTGCTGAAGCATTGAACCACTACTGAGACTCTGCCATGCCAACTTTCTAAAGTATGTTGGTAAAATGCAGTCCTTAGCCTGCCACTCGACATGGGACAGCATATACGTGTTGTAGTTGGAAAGCTTGTTTGATACTTAAATGCCTTCAATTCCAGCCCTTTTTTTAAGGCTTAAATTTCTTCTGCAGCATCTGTCCACCGAAGGGTAACTTTTGCCAGGAGGGAGATGGGCAGTGCAGCCCAGCTGATTGTCCTGAACCTCTCTCTGGCTTTTGATACCATTTAAACATAGCGTGATTTTGGTATTCATATGTGGGTCACTATGGTCTGATAATTTCCATTCCAACCTGTTTGATACCAGAAGATCCTGCATGCTGTTTAACATTGACATGAAACTACTGGGTGAAATCTCCTAGAAATAAGGAAACTCAATATGCTAATGACACACAACTCTTACATCTCTTCAGCAATGCCATTTGAGATGTTAGAAGTTCTCAAAAGTTTCTGTGGTCAGTAATAGATAATGGATTGTATGAAGACCCATAAATGGAAGCTTTGTCCAGCTAAGACTGAGGTGGTATTAGTGAAAATAGCTAAGCAGAGAATGAAGTTGGTCAGTTGTGGAAAGAATTGCACCCTCCATTGAAGTTCTACCTGCAAGGTCAGGGTTGCATTTTATGGATAGTAACAGATCTCTTGCTGCAAGTGGACATAAATTGTGTCGTTTGTATGGTGCCACAGCTTCAGTTGGCTTGCCAGATGTGTCCCTTAGAAAAATGCAATCTGACCATAGTCACATTCCAATCCTGTCCAAACTTCCTTACGAACAATGTACTCTCCAAGGCAGCAAATTGCTACACCTGCATTTAAATGCATCTGGCCAGTTCCTGAGAGAGTATCACTGGAAGAAGAGCCCTGCTGGATCAGGCCAGCAGCCCATCCAGTGTAGCTTCCTGCCGTGCACAGCAGCCTACCTAGCAGAGCACAGAGGCCAGGGGCTTCCCCTGATGCTGCCTCCTAACATCAGTGAATTCCATGTGTTAATTACTCATTGAACAAAACTATTTCCTTTCGACCATCCTAAATCTCTTGTCCATCAACTTCATTTGATACCCACAAATTCTGCTGTTTTGAAAAAGGAAGAAAAACTTATCTCAATCCACTCTTCCCACCTGACACATCTCTCTATATTATAAAGCTGATTTGGGATGGCCCTTGGCCTATGGAGTGGCAAGAAAAAATGCGCTCCCTCAACCATTGGCCCGCCAGCTGCTGCTCAAGGCTACTGGTGTGCCATTGGCTGTGGGGGGGGGAGGAACGAGCCTAGCTGCCTTGACCCGTGCGCAGCTGGAATGGAGCGTGAGCGGCCGGTAGGGAGACGGACAAAGGCGGCCCTTCGCTTGCTCACCTTTCCCCCCAAGCCTACTCAGGACCCCGCTCACTTACTGCTGCGCCCGGCCACACAGACGCCTCCAGCTGCCCCGACCCACCTTTCTCCCCTCAACCGCCATTCACGTCTCTGGCTAGCCTACGAGCAGGCGGGGGCTGCAGGGAGCTGCACGCCGCTTCCCTGCCCCGCTGTGGCCTGGACAAGGGGAGCCGCAAGCCCTGCTTGGGGGGGTTGCCCTCCAGCGTTCCCTGCGCCCCCGCCGTCCCTGGCCTCCCGGCATGCCCCCACAGAGATCAGTGACGGGGGGAGACAGCCGTGCCGCGCTTCCCTTGGCTGGCAGCGCTCCCCACTGAACTTGGGGAGGGGGGAGATGCCCGCAGGAAAGCCAAGCGGGCCCGTGGCAGGAGAGGTGGCTTAAACCCCCTCCCCTTCCATCTCAGAGCTGGCTTCCTTGCCCTCCCCGCGGCCAAGCTGAGCAAGCCCATGGGAGGAGAGGCGGCTTACACCCCCTCCCCTTCCCTCTCAGAGCCGGGTTCCTTGCGGGGGGGGGGCACCCGCAGTGGATGGGAGAGATGAGGATCGCAGCCACACGGCCAATCTAGCAGCCGTTGCATTTACAGCTGCAACGGGCCTTCTTCCTAGCAATTTTATAAATCTCTACCGTGTCCCATCTTATTCATCTTGTTTCTAAACTGAAAAATCCCAGGTTCTTTAGCCTTTCCTGGCCTAACCTCTTAATCATCTTGGTTGCTGTCTTCTGCACTTTCCCAAGTGTTCTGATTTGATTAACAGCACAATTCAGGATCTGGTTCTACCTTTAAAGCCTCACATGTACTGGGTCCTGGGTATCTTAAGGACTACCTCCTTCCGTACTGACATACCCAAACATTAATATCAACTTCAGAGCGCCCTGGAAGATAGATTCAGGTGGGTAGCTGTCTTGGTCTGAAGGAACAGAACAATATTTGAGTCCAGTGGCACCTTTAAGACCAGCAAAGTTTAATTCTGGGTGTAAGCTTTTGTGTGCATGCACACGAAAGTTTATACCCAGAATTAAACATTTTTGGTCTTAAAGGTGCCACTGGACGCAGACTTTGTTCAGAGGCCCCTGTTATCTGCTTGCTGTAAACGTAGATAAAAATTCCTGCATACTTTTCAAGTGATCAACCCTGCATATTCAAGCACTCCTGCTGATCCAGTCCCTGGTTTTCCATCTGAGTCTTCTGCTTTGAAACACCAAGCAGCTAAAAATCATAATTTACCACAGATTAGGAAAGTTATTGGCAATAAATAATGGACATATTTTTATCTAACTTCAGTGTAACTGTTACAAAGGGCTCATTTCCTCACTTCAAAGCCATTACTCCACCCTGCTATTTAAATCTGGTCTGTATGAAATTGCATGCAGTCTCCTGTTCATCTTTTAACGTGTTTGTGTGCAGGTTTGAAATAAAGAAAAAATTAAAGACAGCAAAAAAGAAAGAAAAGAAAGAGAAAAAGAAGAAGCAAGAAGAAGAACAGGAAAAGAAGAAGCTGACACAGATCCAAGAATCCCAGGTAGGAGAAACATTTCTTTTACCTAGATGCTGGAAATTACTTTTGATAGTCTCTGGTAAAGCTAAGTAAATTAGATTCCAGTTTATTATACATCTTAATCCTAACTGAAGGACTTTTGATTGGGCTGTATAGGATAACCTTCATGAAAGTCCAACCAAACAAGATTTAGCTGTCCCCCTTCTGTCATTATCTTCCACCAGATACGACTTTGCTGTTTTATCTGGTCTTCCCTCAGTGATTCTCACTGATCCCTCCTCTGGTTCATGTTTTAATGTTTTATGTATTGATGTGGTTTAATCTTGTTTTATTTTTATTGTTTGTCACCTTGGGACCTTAAATTGAGTGGGAAAGGCAGCTTAGAAATGTTTTAAATAAATTTTTCAAAGTTCACCTCTTATCTAGTCAGTTGTCTTAGAGAAACTTATCTTGACAGATTCTTATGTTTGTGCAAAAATGACAAACAAGTAGTAAACCCACACATTTGGTTGACTTGTCAGTATTTTCCCCACTAATCCACTTTCCCTGGGACTGTTTGGGACGATTCATCTTTAGTGCTTGTTAAAGAGACACTTTGTCAGAAATGGTCTATTATCACACTGGCCAAGTAACTTTTAAGAAGCATTTGGTTTATGAGCATGTATTCTGTCATATCCGTAACACTGTGAATTTAAGGAATTTACCTGATGCCAGATTATGTTGTTGTAGATATAAATTACAAATCATCATAAAAGCAATTTTTTGTAATCTGAATGACGTGAAACACGCACGTCTCTACCAAATACTAGGTAATTACTGTGTGGGTAAGAAGCAACTACAGAATATGTGGAGGGGACTGAGATTTGCAAGTAGATGGCTCCTGGGATCAAGGTAATAATCCATCGCAAAGTAGTGAAGGCTGAAGTAGATTTTTAGAATGTCACCTCAGCTTTGTAAACTGGAAGAAGAATAGCTAGATTCAAGTCTAGTAGCACCCGAGAGGCCAGAAAGAATTTCAGGGTATAAGCTTTTGAGAGTCAAAGCTCCGTTTGTCAGAAGGAAGAACAGTTGTTGTTATCTTGGAGTTATTCAGTGTACTTCTGTTTTGTGTAAGTGGCCATACCCAACCTGTGCTTGCATAATCTTCACACTGTATTCTAGGCCGCATGGATGTATATATAGTTTTAATACATGAATTGGGCCTAGGTATTAAAGAAGCTTATGTGCTCTTCTCAGGTAATGTCACATAATAAAGAGCGGCGGTCAAAGCGAGATGAAAAATTGGATAAGAAATCCCAAGCCATGGAAGAACTGAAAGCGGAGAGAGAGAAAAGGAAGAACAGGACAGGTACATAAAGATTTATGCCTAAGTTTTTGTTATTTGTTTCCTTTTAAATTCTGGTTCATGTATTATGGTTGCCTACCTTCTGTATATGTCACTGTAAGGTATTGTATATGTTCTGTATATATGTTCATGTATTATGGTTGCCTACCTTCTGTATATGTCACTGTAAGGTACTTTCCTTATGGTACTAGTTCCAAGGGGTGGGGTCCATTGCATTTTAAATTATAGCCCAGCTGTATTTTTTTCCTGCCCACATAATTTCATTCAGTAGTTTCATGTGGCTTTAAATGCAGTGATCTCATAAGCTCAGTTTGTTCATACTGAAGATATTCTGACTTTGCCATGGCTATGCATGAGCTGTATTGGGTTGTTATTTGAAAGACTAAAATGTGCTTTCTCCAGTGAGTTGATTACAACCACTGTTTCACTTAGTAAAACACACCAGGTAGAAGTTGCATTAATACATCTTCTTTTGTGAACTTCATGTGCTTTGAAGTGACATCCCAAAGGGGAAGCTGTATTGATTTTTTAAGTAATGCTAATTCCCTTCATCTGTTCATTTGTTACCTCTGCACATAAGCATGGAAGCATTCATTTCTTCCCAGTACACATTTCAAATATTTTTGTAATCTCTCTCTCTCTCTCTCTCTCCCCCCCTTCTTCTTTTAAATTGTCACAATGTTATCTGTGTTTTTACAAATCATTGCCATTCACCCTTGAAAAAACAGGCTTTGGACTTATCAAAATGTAAACTTTGCCCTTCCATAAAGTTCAGGATGCCTTGCAAAAATCAATCATATTTGTACAGTGAACTGTCACATGAGCTATACGTTCAAATAATTCAACAGGTTGCCTGAGGGAAACCATATAGGCTTGGACCAAGGAGTAGCTTCTACTGCTTGAAGGGATTTCCATAAGTAGAGCATGCCTTTCTCACCTTCTCCCTTCCCCTGCAGTCCCAAATTCTCCCTCTCTGGAAGTGCTACTCCTGAGGGACAACCAAAAGCAGCATGAAGAAAGTGTTGGGGGTCTGCAATGGGAGGGGGGAAATCAGCACAAATCAAATGTGTCTTCAGAAATCCTCCACTGGATCCAGCCTGTACTGTACAGTTGACACCCTTTTTTATCCTCATAATGATGAGTTATGCCCCACATCCTCAGAAGAACGCTCTTCCAAGTAAGGCAGCCTTACATGCCTCCTGAAAGTCTGGAGAAAGGGTCCTTGCAGTTCCAGTTGGGTATGAGTCTCCCACTAAGTCTTCCTTTAACAGAGAAAGATTTCCCCAATAGATAATTACTTTTTTCTCTGAGAGAAAGGCTTCCTCTGAAGAAAGGAGTCTCTTTGTTGAAGGAAAACTTGACAGAAGGGAGTCACAGGATCCTTTAAGAGCCCTTTGTGGCCTTTTCTCCCTCCTCTCACCCCTCCTTCCTTGTCTATGAGATGAGCTGGGATAGCTGAAGAGGCAGGGTAATTTCCTGGGGCTGGAAAAGACTGGTGCTGGGAGGGGAGCACTGGAAACATCTGTGGCCACAGGATGCAACCCCATATGTCTCTTGAGCTATATCCTGTTGCATCACACTTCCAGCTGCTTCTTCCCCAGCCATCTAAAGGACTCCTGCTCCCCAAAACTTGCCTTCCTCCCAGGCATCCCAGGACTCAAGGCAGTTCAGCCCTTGCTACCCCCTTTAATTGGAACTGCCTCCCAGGACACCTGCATGTTGTTACCCATTTCCTAATGGAAGTACACTTCAGCATCTGTATTGACAATAAACAGATCTGTCTCATATTTATTCCCACCCCCTTTGCTTCCCGTGTCTCAGATTGTAAGCTTCGTAGGGGCAGAGATATTTTCTGCATGTTAATGGCACTATATGAACAATTTTGGCAGCTAAGCTGGGAGATATTAAAGTATTGCTCCCTTTGTACTACCCCATTTTGTAGCCATGGTCTAAAGAGCTACTCTGAGTATGCCCAAGATGTCCAGTTGGATGTAGTTTTCTGCACAGTGGAATGGAGTAGGTGGAGGAGCTCATCTTAGTGTTTTGATTTAAATCAAAATGTTCTTTTTATGATTTAGATAAGTTCAGTTTAATGTATTGCTGTAATAAAAAAAACCTGACTTAAAACTCAGTAGAGTCTTTAAACAACTTCAGAAAGTATTAATAATTTTACTATTTCAGAAAATGATATACAATGCATTGCTTATTTTTAGATACCATAATGGTCATGACCCCAGGTAGGGTGTCTCTTACAATCTGCAGCCATGACTGGTTTTTGCTTGGAATCAACACTGCAAGGTGCTTCTGCTTTCTAGTGTTCCTTTCTGCTTTAGTCTGTCTCTTCTCCTTTGTCCTATGCCTGTCCAAACAGTGAATTTTGCAGATTCCCTCCTCCCCCTGCTTACCTCCACATCAAACTCAGTGCTGTTCTTTTGGGGTCCACTGCCCCTGGAGGCAGTGTTGGTGTGGGATGCAGGGGGCTGGAGGCGGAGACAAGAAAGCTTGTTCTGCAAACAGAGCTCTGTGGTGCATTGGGTACAATCTTACCTGTTTAGGTATCATGTAAAAAAAATTGAACGTAAAAGTTTTTTAAAATTTTGTTCAAATTTATTTTTCATCTGGCAGCAGAACATAATGCTGTATCATAAGATGCTCTTGTAACTTCCTCAGTCTCAGGTTTTTTTGCCATGTGCTATAAGTAATTCCTTCATGTGTGTACATCTGCTTGCATGGTTCTGTAGCCTGTATATAGGCAGCTAAGCCTATTAAAATTTAAGGAAATTCTTATTTGTTGCTTTAGTAAACAACTCTATAGTAGTGAATGAGAGCTGATTTCAGATTTGCACTAGGCTATCTACCTCTTTTGCTTGTAGTTCGATTTAAAGGTTTCTAGGAAGAAAAGAAACTGAACAAATACCAAGTTGTTTTCCTTTTATTCCTTGTAGCTGAGTTGCTTGCAAAGAAACAGCCATTAAAAACTAGTGAAGTATACTCTGATGATGAAGAGGAGGAGGAAGATGATAAATCTAGTGAGAAGACTGATCGTTCATCCAGGTCTTCATCTTCTGATGAAGAAGAAGAGTGAGTACAGAATGTCCCTTTATGTTTAAGGGTAAGGGAGAAAGGATTTGAAACTGTTCCAGTTTGTAATCCTAGATTCTGTGTTCAGCAAAGGGAGCCTCTACCCTTTAGGGTTATGTAATACCATGGGATGTACCATACCTGCTCTTACCATGTGCACTGTAATATTCAATGCTGGTGAATGAGTCTGAATGCTTTAACAGAAATAGTAACTTGATTGTCCTGAGTGTGTTTTGGGTTTTCAAATACCTAATGTATAGCTCTGTGGACTCAGACTATAAGGTGTGAATAGTTTTCTCCTTTACTGTACTAGGAAAGAAGAAATTCCTCCCAAATCACTACCAGTGTCTTTGCCTGAAGAACTAAATCGGGTTCGATTATCTCGGCACAAACTGGAGCGTTGGTGTCACATGCCATTTTTTGCCAAGACAGCCACAGGCTGCTTTGTGCGCATTGGCATAGGAAACCACAACAGCAAACCAGTTTACAGGGTGAGTTTGTCTTTGAAAGTGGGCCCTAACTTCCACTGGCATTTGTTGTGATAAAAGGATATAGGATATCTTGATTAACACACAAGAGGCATTGGCCCCCAGATGAGTTACCCTCTTCCTACGAATGAAGCAATGAACTCCTTTGATTTCAGGCTGAGAAGAGATGGGTTCCCTTTATGGAAACAAATGGGCAAGATGAAAATGACCATTTGTTCACCTGCCAGGAAAAAGTTAAGACAGATAGCTGTTTTGGATATCCTGAGTTAGGGCTGTAAACGTTGAGGACGTGAACCTTAATATCATGGGGGAAAGGTGCAGGGCAGCACATGTGGGAACTCAGACGCCAGTTCAGAATAGGTCAGAGACAAACCTTCCCAACTGGCAGGTAAAGAGCTAAAGGTTTAGCACACTCTGGGCAAACATGCAAGCCAAGCACCAGAGAACAGGGATAAATGGAGTGAAGTCTGCCTCTGTTTCAAAGTTTGTTTATTTATTATTTGTATTTCTACCCCGCCTTCCCCGCGAACAGGCTCAGGGCGGCTTACAAAAGTCAGTACAATGTACCTAGTCAACATAAAACTTTTAAAACATTTTAAAACAGCTAAAACATTCATTACATTTAAAACATTTAAAGTGCTTGCATTAGTCCTTAAATTAGATGGCGCACTCTACCATCCGAGTTTTCAATTCAGCAGTCTTCTGATCTCCTAAGTAGGTATAGGCCTAACTCCCCGTTAGGGCCAGTCCTGTACTACAGATGTTCAAGTAGTATGTCATGCCTGCCCTTGACTCAGCCCCAGATCCAGCTCCTGACAGCCTAAGAGGGGAGGATTCTGTGCCTTTAAGAGCTGAAGAAGCATCAGGATCTGCACCTACTGTAAGTACAGAGGAGGATACACAGCAATCTGAGCCAACTACAGGACGGCTTGCACCTGGGATTGATCGGGCGTAAGCAGCTCACCACCTGCATTTCCCCCACCTGTAAGCCGGCTTAGGGATAGGAGACGTCAGGATCTGGCTAGCCGACGAAAAGAAGCACGTTCAAGAGGGCGGAGATCCTTGAGCCCTGAGTTTTAACAGCAGCCAGGACCTCGCACAAAGGTGCTAATGGGTTAATGAGCCAGAGCACTATTTAGTAGGGCCTCTGGCCATGAGCACTTTGTGCTGGCAACCTTGTTCGTAGAACCAGAAGCTCTGCACCTTGATTCCTGTTTGTGGCTTTTTGGACTTGGCTTGTGTTTGTGGACTTCTGCTCTGGCTCCTGACTCCCAGCTTTGAATCTGACGACGCTCTCGGCTTTTCTATCTGGACTCTGACCTCTGGTAACGTTTGACTACGGCTGTGTCTGGTGTTTTGGGACTTGTTTAACGCTCTGCTGACTGCTCTCCCGGTTGACCATCGGACTTGTCTTGTGACCCACCCTCCCAGCCTGACTCCCTGGCTCTACCGTGACATAGTATAGTTGGTGGTCATGGTGGCAGCTCCTAATTGAATTCCTGGTGGAAGAGCTCCGTCCTGGCCCTGCGGAACTGCAAAAGGTCCTGCAGGGCCCTGATCTCTTCTGGGAGCTCATTTCACCAGTAAGGAGCTGCCACAGAGAAGGCCCTGGCGCTGGTGGCGGCGAGCCTAGCATCTTTGGGGCCCGGAATAGCTAACCGATGTTGTGACCCCGACCGTAGTGCTCTCTGGGGTATATATGGGGCAAGGCGGTCCCTCAGGTATGCCAGACCCTGGCCATGTAGGGCTTTAAAGGTAAGTACCAGCACCTTGAAATGAATTCAGTATACTATTGGCAGCCATTGCAGTGACCTAAGCACAGGCTGGATGTGCTTCCAATGCAGGAGGCCCATCAACAGCCTGGCTGTGGCACTCTGCGCCAGCTGCAGCTTCCGGATTTGCGACAAGGGCAGCCCCATGTAGAGAGCATTAATCTCAAGGTGACCATCGTGTGGATCACTGTAGCCAGGCCACTGCAGTCGAAGAAGGGAACCAACTGCCGAATCAGCCAAAGATTATAAAAGGCTGACTTTGCAGTGGCTGCCACCTGGGCCTCCATTGTCAAGGAGGGATCCAGGAGCACTCCCAGACTCCTAACCTCCGATGCTGGCACCAACGGTGCCCCGTTGAAGGCCGGGAGCAGGATCCCCAACCCCGTACTGCTGCGACTCAAGCACAGGACCTCCGTCTTTGCCAGATTTAGCTTCAGCTGACTCAGCCTGAGCCAACCAGCCATGGCCTGCAGCGCTTGGTCCAGATCTTACAGTCTGGAGTCTGACCGGCCTCCCAACATCAGATAGAGCTGAGTGTCAGCGTACTGATGACAACCCAGCCCGTACCTCCGAGCAACCTGGGCAAGGGGGCACATATAGATGTTAAACAACATCAGGGAAAGCATCGCCCCCTGAGGCACCCCGCATTCAAGCGGGTGTCTCTTGGACTGCTGTTCCCCTAGCACCACCCTTTGTCCCCAACCCTGGAGAAAGGAGACAAACCATTGTAAGATGAGCCCCTGTATCCCCACATCAGTGAGGCAGTGGGTCAGCAACTGATGGTCAACCCTGTCGAACGCAGCTGACAGGTCCAACAACAACAGTGCTGCCAAACCGTCCTGATCCAGGTGCCTTCGGAGGTCGTCAGTAAGCGCGACCAACGCTGTCTCCGTCCCATGTCCTGGGCGGAAGCTGGACTGAAAGGGATCTAATACAGAAGTGTCTTCCAGAAAGCCCCGCAGCTGTGCCACCACCACCCTCTCAATTAATTTGCCCAGTAGTGGGCCAATTCGGTCGGGTCCAAAGATGTTTTTTTCAAGAGAGGGTGGACCATCGCTTCCTTGATTTCCCCCGGGAACTGTCCCTCAGAGAGGGACTTGTTGACAATCTCCCTGAGGGCACCTCGAAACCCCTCGTGGCCCACTTTAATGAGCCAGGAAGGGCATGGATCAAGGTTGCACGTGGTTGGGCATACAGCTGCGAGCAATCTGTCAACTTTCTCTAGGTTGAGCGGGCCAAAATGATCCAAACCCGATGAGGATGTGCAAGGGGTCTTGAGTTCGAGCACTGTTTCAAACATGGCAGGGAGGTCACAGCGGAGCGCCAAGACTTTATCCACGAAATAGCTTGCAAATGCCTCACAGCCAATCTCCAATTTCCTAGCATTTGGTCTGCCCTGTGGCAGAGCGTTTATCGACTGAATCGTTCTAAACAATTGGGCTGGGCGTGAGCTGGTGGACGCAATCGTAGCTGCATAGAACTCTCTCTTAGCGGCTTTGGCTGCCATCTCATAAACGTCCAATAAGATGCTCTTGTAGTTTCGTCTTGTGCACGACACCACCGTCTCTCTAGCAGTCTTAGCTCCCGCTTCATAAGTCGCAACTCCTGGGTAAACCAGGGAGCGAGCCTAGAGCGGGGACGCAGAGGGCACTGGGGAGTGATCTCAGCGATGGCTGTAGAAAGCTGGCTATGCCAGTCCTCCACAAGCTCATCCAATGAGCTGCCAGGGGGCATTGGATCGCACAAGGCCATCTGGAACCGCACTGGGTCCATTTGACTCCGTGGGCGAGTTAAAATACACTCGCTGCCTAAACAGGGTCGGGGTGGAACATCCAGACGGGCCTTCAGAGCATGGTGGTCCAACCATGGTACTGCCAAGGCAGTGATCCGGTCCACTGTTACCCCAACCGCGAAGATCAAATCAAGTGTGTGCCCTGCCCAGTGAGTGGGGGTTGTTACAAATTGGGAGAGTCCCAGCGCTGCCATGGATGACACTAGGTCCGCTGCCTGAATGGAGGCCGCGTCATCGGCATGGACATTGAAATTACACAAGACTATAAGCGTAGGGTGTTTCAGTGCCCAGCCTGATACGGCCTCCATCAGGGACGGTAGGCTATTGGCCGGTGTGCTAGGCGGTGGGTACACCAGCCTAATCGCCACACTCTCCCCGGCCTCCCATACCAGACCGACACACTCAATGCCCACAATCTCCAATGGCAGGAGCGCCCTGAAGGAGTAAGCCTCATGAATGAAAATAGCCACTCCTCCCCCCGGCCCCCTAGTCCACGATTGGTGTAGGACTGAGAACCCAGGAGGGGCAAGCTGGGAGAGAGCTACGGCCTCCCCGTCCTGTACCCAGGTCTCGGTCACGCATGCCAGGTCTACCCTCTGCTCTAGCAGGAAGTCCCGAAGGACTGTGATCTTATTGTTTATAGACCTGGCATTGCACAACACCAATGTCGAAGGGGGTTATCCATCCTAGCCCCACTGCTGGCCACCTTCGGGATGGGTCGCAGGCTGGAAGGGCGCCGAACCATTCTGTCTCTCTGTGTCCTTCCTTTAACTCTCTACCTGGTCACACTGCTATACATTCCCCTTCCCAGGAGCACTGGAATCTGTTGCCTGGGCAGCACCGCACCATCAGTCTTCGCGTTAGCCTCAGACCGCTGGCAAATAATGGGATGCTCCCCCTATAGATGGGAAACCGCTGCTTCTGGTACTAATAAATCTAATGATCCCACTCGTCCTACTATAAAGTGCAATATCCGAAACAGATTGCTAATAATGTAATTAAATCCCAATACCAATCATTAAATAGGCCGGCAATACCAGTCCTACCACTAATGTAAATTAGCACTTATCAATACTAACAATCAAGACCCTTCCGTTATATAATACTGTAATCATTTTAGTAGGGTGGTGTATAGCCAATGAAATAACATTGAAACAATAATTCCTTTCACGTAGCTAATTACAGCTACAGTCCCTTCCACTACAACTAATTGTCTCATTAAAATCCACTACACAGCAACCAATTAGCACCTAATTTATACATTTAAACAATCACCACTCCATCCATCAACACTACTATAGATTAGGGCTATTCCCTCCAGCCACAAACCAGCAGCCTTCTACCACAATGATGTTGAATGCTCCTATTTGCCAGTAAGGTGGTCTAAGGTCCTCTCCGGGTTCCACATCTGCAAGGGAGGGGGGAGGGAGAAAACATGGGGCCACTTTTCTCTGCTATTCAATGTCATACACAGACCACTGGGGGCGCTCTGATCCCCAGTTTCCCATCAGCTCTGCATTCCGCTGCCAAGGTACACCCAGTGACTTGTACAGCTTAGTTAGTCTTTGGCTTTATTTCTTTTTTATTTATCTTCTGTAACATTCACTCTAATGTTCTGAGATGATTTTTCCTATGTTCTTGTGCTCCTAGAAATTAGAAATCTTTGTTATGAATAAAAGTTTTTGTCTGTAGGAAAAATCTCAGTGACCAAAGTTTCTTACCCAAATCACCTGGCCATTTTCCATGCATAGATTAAAAGCTTCTGAGTGGGCTAAAATCATTTAGCAGGGAGGGGAAGAGGATGTGTTTAGCAGCTCACACATGCACACATAGGTTTTATCTGTGCCTCGAACGATAAATAGCAGGGGACTGGTGCCGAATTTGAGAGGTAGCAATGTACCTGAGGCAAAATGGAGAAGGGGAGGGCTTGGGATGTCACGGTTTATGTAACCTCCTGCTCCATGTGTAAAAAAAAACAAACGGGGGCATTTTAAATGGTGTCATTAACTTGCCCCTTTCCTCCTTCAAATTGAACATCACTAAGGATGTGACGGTCAGCATGAACTCGTGCTGCATCTCCTGCTCTGCCCTTGTTGATTCTTCCCACTGTCAAGTTTTTTCCTGTCTTACAGAAGGTGCACTTTTCATATCCTTCTCTCCCTTATGTCCATAGGTGGCAGAAATAACTGGTGTTGTAGAAACTGCAAAGGTTTATCAGCTTGGAGGCACCAGGACAAACAAAGGATTACAGCTAAGGTAGAACATCAGGAATTTATTTTGAGGGTGTATTCCTTGGGAGATAAGAGAATAGACATGTCAAAATGTCTTCTTAAGGATAGGATAATGGTAGATAACCTTTCAAAAGGGGGTTTCCTTTACAACATCTGTAGAGATGTGAAAAACATGGAGTGCCTGCAACACTGCAGTACATGGGACAGGATGTGTCTCCTGTGCTATAAGTACCAGATTGGGATTTCCTCTTCATAAGTACAGTCCAATTTAGAATCTCTCTTCCTGCAGCAGCCTAGAGTTGGGGACAGTGGGCTGGATTCTGCCAGCTTTGGCCAGGCGCTTTGGATTTCCTTCCTCTTGTCCCATCAGAAAAGCTGGTAGAATCCAACACGCAATATAGGTGTAGAGTTACCCTTTACTGGATGCCTCTCTACCACCGCTTTCTCTCTAGATATTAGAAGATAACAACTGTTCTCATACAGCAGTCTGATCAAACATTATTTTTTTGTTGTACAGGCATGGCAGTGACCAGCGTGTTTTCCGATTAGAGTTTGTCTCCAATCAAGAATTCACAGAGAGCGAATTTATGAAGTGGAAGGAAGCTGTAAGTTTCTTGGAATCTTTATTTCACCTAATATCTTTTGCCAAGAATTAAAGTGTTGAGCAGTAACTGAAGACATTTGGCACTTTTTCTCTTTTTGTAACTAGATGTTTTCTGCTGGAATGCAGTTACCCACACTAGATGAAATAAACAAGAAGGAAGTGTCCATCAAAGAAGCCCTCAACTATAAATTTAATGACCAGGACATTGAGGAGGTAAATGAAGAAAATGTACTTTTGAGCTGGAACCATGCAATTGAAGGTTCGTAATGGAAAGGTAGGTGAGGTTTTAAAGAGGAGATGTTCTCAGATGCCAAATTCTGGTTCTATAAACAAAAGATGGGCTTGAGGTTACTTTTGAGAGGGAAATACCTAGTGCAAGGCTCTGTTTGGACTCCATTTTGATGCCCCTGTTGTAGGCAGATTGAAAAGTTATATACATCAGACTTGCAAAGGATCAGCTCACAGCTGAAGTGGGGCTCATATTATGAGTAGTTATGAGTGAAGCATTGAGGATTAAGGGTTTTTTATTTTGCAGCATCTACCTGTTAAATAAATTAGTTTTGCCCTAGTATAGATAGATTATTTCTCACCACTTGTGAATCACCAGTAGACTTGCAGCCAGCATGCAATATATGATGTATGGACAAGTTCTAAGATGCTTATTTTACTACTCCAGGACCATATACATAATTTCGGGGGGTGGGGGGGACGACGAACTTTAAATGGGCCATAAAGTATGGGAACTGACCTTGGCTTGTATGGGTACGAATATAGTGAGTGTCAGCTATAAAGCCTTATGGTAGCTAATGGAGCTGGATGACTTGTCATTTGTGGAATCCCAAGGTTAATTCTACAAAGCATTTTATTTTATTTTATTCTGTTCTCCATTTACAGATTGTAAAAGAGAAAGAGAGATTCCAGAAAGCACCACCCAACTATGCCATGAAGAAAACGCAGCTACTAAAAGAGAAGGTAAAAAAAAAGGGGTGGCCATGAAACTGGGTTACCAGGCAGCAGTGGGTTCAGGCAAACTTGAATAAATGGTCTTTCCGAGTGCCTTTCCATGCAGTTTTTTGCAGTGTCTGATTTTTTTGGTATTCTTGTCCCAAATTTCCTGTCTATACTGAATTATTTGCTGCTTTCTAGTGTTAATTGTGCCTTCCTTGGATTAATTTCTTAATGATTACTTTGAGGTTCGTTTTTGGTACAAGGTGTAGACAGATTGTTCAGCTTGTGCCATCAGCCTTTAATTTTTATTACTGCCAGTAATGGTAATTTAAAAGTGCTAATTTAAGAGGTGCCCTGACCTAGATCTTGAAAGCTAAGCAGGGTTGGCCCTGGCTTGTATTTGGATGGGAGACTTCCAAGGAATACGTGGAGGCAGGCAAAGGCAAGCCACCTCTGAATGTCTCTTGCCTTGAAAACCCTACAGAGTCACCGTAAGTCAGCTGCGACTTGATGGCACACATACAATTTAAGAGGTATCATCCAAGATAAAGTCAGTTACTGCACAGATAGTTGTTCCTCTTGCCACATGTGTCTGACCAGTGTCTATCCTATTTTGTCTAATGAACAATAGAACTACCTGATCGAATGTTAGCATGATAATATGTTGGTAAGATTTTTAATGAACTCTGACTCACATAATGGATATTGTGGGGATAGTTCAGGCCTAACAAACACATCTTTGTTGAAGGCAATGGCAGAGGACATGGGAGACCAGGACAGGGCAAAACAGATTCAAGATCAGCTTAATGAGTTAGAGGAGAGAGCAGAGGCCTTGGATCGCCAGCGGACAAAGAATATTTCAGCTATTAGGTATGTATCTGACATTTAATGGTTGGCCAGAAACAGCACACCAGAAGTTGGACTTCCCCAAAAAGTGCTGTGAGTCCTCTTCTTTCGAAAGTAAGTCCTGTGGTCAGTTGTTTGCAGATGATTCATGCTCATTTTCTTCACCTGATTACTGATGAAATCGCTTATGTTGAAAATTTAAGGGAGTGTCCCTGTGTGGTGTGTTAATGCTTACACTGTATTTCTTTGCAGTTACATTAATCAGAGGAATAGAGAATGGAACATTGTGGAGTCTGAAAAGGCTTTAGTGGTGAGTAGTATAATAATCATGGAGAAGTACAGTTAGAATGTAGGAAGACCATAGAAAAGGTAGTCACCTGAGCAAAACATCTGGTGTCTTCCCCAGTGGCTCAAAAAGAAGCTGCTGCTTTTTACAGCCATATGCCATTTTGTTGCCAGGTCAAGTATTGAGCACTACTCTTTATGCTAAGGAAGGAGTGCTTTGGTTGTAATTCTGTGATTGTTTCAAAAGAGGGCACTTGTGTATAATATATAAACACAATAGAATGACATCTGCAGAAACAAACCCATTGACCTACAAGAACAAGATTACACAAATAAAATGGCATCTCTTGAAGGTAGTCTTTCACTGCCTTTTTCATTTAATAAATAGTTTACATTTATTATCTGTAAGCCAGATACTTGGCTAGTTTCTGATCCCTTGTAGTGTCAAATAATCTTATGTTGTTCAGCTGTGCTGAGGAAAACCAAACAAAGCAGAAGGTGACTAAATATTTTGTATTTTTCTATGCAGGCTGAAAGCCACAATATGAAAAAACAGCAAATGGATCCCTTTACTAGGCGGCAGTGCAAACCCACAATAGTCTCTAATGTAAGTAAAGTTGGGAGGTAAACTTAGACTATTGACGTGTCAAAGTAGCTTAACAGGCTAGAACAGAGCTATCCACATATTGCTGCATATGGTGCTGAAGTAGTATCAGCATAAAACCATGGTCTCTGGGGTTGATGGAAAGGATCTTCGAAAGGCTGTTTTTGCTTAGCTTAGCATTACATTAAGTTCATCATAGCCCAATTGCCCCTTCTGTTAGCACAAGGCATAGCACAGCATGCCGCACAAGCCATTAGCTTGAGACTTGCAGCAAATCTTGCTCTAGCAGTTGTACTAAATTCAGGTGGCTTGTAGGATTCAACCCATTGTCCTACCTATTGCCCATCTCAGTGAAGAACTGTGCATTGTATCCTCCTTCAGCAAAATGATATATTGAACCAGAATATTGATGTAACTCTGAAAATTGCTGAAAATGCTAGATTTGGAAAAACATCCCCTGTGGTTCTAACTACACGGGTGTTAATTTGTACAATAAAACAAGTACAGTTGTATGTTTGTTCTGTCTTATATGATGCATAGGAGTGTCCTGAGTCAATAATAAACCTCTGCCTCGTTTCACAGTCTAGAGATCCTGCTGTCCAAGCTGCTATTCTTGCCCAACTGAATGCAAAATATGGATCTGGTGTATTGCCAGATGCTCCAAAGGACGTAAACAAGGCAAGTGCACAGAACCTCTGGCTGGTTTTATAAGCTTTTACACTATAATCTGGACAACTAATTCTAATAAAATTGTAACTGTGTGAAATAGTTGTACTTTATATATATATATGAACAGGAAACATATGTCCTTTTATTTTTATTTTCCTTTAATCCTGTGGCTCTTGGCCACAGCCTTAAGCCTAACCACGCACAGGGGAAAAAAGGCTCACTGCAGTCACAAAAGTTTTTTTATTTTAATTTTATGCTGGGTTGCTAAAAGGTAGGATGCAGGGATTTGGTGGCATATGGCTCCTTACCATGTAAGAGAAAAGAGAGGCTCTGTTTAATGTTTGTGAGCTCATTCTTCTCAAGTATTGGGGTAATCCATCTCTCTCTCTCTCTCTCTCTCTCCCCATATTGGGACATTCAATAACTAGATGAGCCCAGGGTACCTGTCTTCCTTGTATTGCAGAAACACCAGCGTTCTGAAAAGGGCCTTTCATGGCCTTTCATTTCTGGGGTTAATACAGCATTCAGTCTAGCTGACAAAAAATATCACAGTATCGGGGAACTGCCATGGACTTTAAAAATTCTAGTAAGATAACTGGGGGTTCAAGTCCATTATAAGCAAAGGAACACACTCTTCTTGCTCGTTGATTTGTGCTTCTAAAATCTAGTATTACTAGCTGCTTTTTGACCCTTTGGAATGCAGTTTTCCCATTTTTCATTGAGAGTAATAAAGCTGGAGTAAAGCCTTGTTGATCCAGTTTCTGATCAATCAGCCTCTTCCGTTTACTCTTGAAGGACTCCTTGTCTAGACAGGTGTTCAGATCTATAGTTAAAAAGAATATTAATCCTTAATGCGTTCAACCAAGCTACTGATTCTAATGAAAGTATTACAAATTCTTGGTGAATAGCTATACTGGATACACTCTCTGGTAACCTGGTTATTTTTCTCAGGAATTTTAATAAGAAGGAATCAGTAGTCTCTGATATACCTTCTGCTCAAGGTTTACCTTTCTATTGAGCATGCCCGTTTTGAGAGAGATGTTATAGATCATGGATCTGGATCTTTATACTATCCGGTTGGAATGATTGCAATTGATGAGATCACTTAAAACTTCATGTTGAATGTTGTTCAGAAGAATTTATGTTGTTCAGAGGAAGTTTCTTCAAAACGGAACTTGACTCCGGGGATTTTCGTCAACCCATCTTCCACTTACCTTTCAGTCCATATTGTTGAAGATTCTCTTTCACTAAAGGACCTTAATTGGTCAATTTCATCTGTTTATTATTTCTTTTGCATTTTTGTATAGCGCTTGTTCCTGACAGCTTCCTATGTGTCTTGTTATGCAATGTTTGCTGGATCAGCAAAATATGAAATTCCTTAATCTGGGTATAAATTTCAGGAATCTGTATTTTCGGGGCCCATCCTGAAAGTGTTCCATGAGAGGATTTTTAAAGTTAATTTTTCCTCTAGTCAGTTGATGTTTGTAACCTCCTGTCCCTTAACTGAACTAGACTTTACAATTACTTTTGTCCAGAGGTTTTTGCAGTTCAGATGTGCCTCTTCCTCTATAGTGCCACTACTTGGAAGAATGGAAGTAGAATCTTAGTCAATTTGTAGATCAAATTCTGTATTTCCCTCCTCTGGGGCTAAGGGTCTTTTGTATTTCCTCTCTACCTCCTCATCCGATTGTGTAGAGTGGATCTTATTCTTGTTTTCTCTTAATGTACACAAGAGTTTGTAGTCTCGAAAGAACACTTCTTGGACTTCTATTGCTACTGAATTAAAGGAAGCTATTAACTCAACCTCCATTAGAAAAGGGTCAGTCATGGGGGAGTTGGTGTATTAGATGTTCTAAGTTGCCTGATGTAAATTGTTATATTGGGGGTGGGGGAATCAAAGGTGAAGTGAGATCAATCAATTAAGGTTTAGTGGCCATATTCCCATCGCCAGTAAATTTAGACTGGCTCTAGGTAGTTTTCTTCTTTGATTTATTTGTTTATTTAGATTTATATCCCACCCTACTCCGCAAGCGGGCTCAGGGCAGCTCACAACATATAAATATAACAAAAGATTAAAACATAATACAATAAAAATTAAAATTTGGCTCTATGCATAGCTCAGTAGATGACAATAATCCAATTTAAATACTTTCAAGAGACTTTAACCCGTATGTGGCTGCTCAGATGTACTGATTTGCAAGTGGAAAAATCCCCACCAATTCATATATAAAAGTACCTGTGCATAGCTTGGTAAATAGAATGGGTGGGTAGGGCGGTGTGGTGGTGGTCTCATATGGTGTCCGCTGCCTCAACCAAAGACCTGGCAGAACAGCTCTGTTTTACAGGCCCTGCGGAATGGTTGTAAACCTCGCAGGGCCCTCATCTCAATTGGAAGGCTGTTCCACCAGGCCGGAGTAAGAGCCGAAAAGGCTGTGGCTCTGGTCGAGGCTAGGTGGACATTGTACCATTATCTCCTATAGTACAGGGGACTTTCTGTGTTGTTCTCTTAAATGGTGGTCCGGAGCCTGACGCCTCTCTGGTTACTTCCTCTCCCAACTTGGTCTTGTTTCCCAGTCCACCAAGAGGGAACCCTATTTGGAGTTGCGAAAATGTCTTTTAATACACAGGCTGAAGGCTTCATTTCAAATCTTTTGGATCTGGTGTATTGCCAGATGCTCCAAAGGATGTAAACAAGGCAAGTGCACAGAACCTGATGCTTGTTTTATAAGCTTTTACACTATAATCTGGACAGCTAATTCTTATAAAATTGTAACTTTGTGAAATAGTTGCATTATATGTGTATGAACAGGAAATGTAAGTCTAAGAACAGAATGATTTTTCTTTTAGTGTGTGTGAAAGGATTGGTGCCTTCCAGAACCATTAAAACATACTATTCTTTCTTGGTTTTCTTTTGATTCCACATTCCTTAGCTTTAGCACTGTTTGATACTGAAGATTTCCTCTTCTTTTGCTTCAGAGTCAGGGAAAAGACAAAGATATGAATTCAAAATCAGCCATTGACCTCTCAGAGGACCTCTTCAAAGTGCATGATTTTGATGTGAAGATCGACCTCCAGGTTCCCAGCTCAGGTAGGTGCTGCTGCTGAAGAATTAAAGTAAAGGTTCAGAAACTGAAAGGAAATGTTTGGTTTCCGCAGTCTTCTTGTGTAAAATGTCAGATTCTTTGAGCAAAATCCCAATGCTTTTGAATGGAAAAGTGAATTTTGTACAGATTTTCCTATGCCTGCTCCTGGATTCCTCCTTACTTGAAAAGATGAACCAAGGCTAGCAATTGAGTTCTCTTGCTGATTACTGAAGGAGCAGGGAAACTAAGGGAAAGGGCAGCATGTAATCAGAGTTATAGTTAGTTGAAGAAAACTGGTTTGGTGTGGCCTGAGAGACTGTTGATTTTTTTTCACTACTATTCTGTAGAAGTAGCTCCTAGCACCCAATGTCCTGGGATTCCTGTCCAAATGTATTGAAAAATTATTAAAGGAGGTGTATGTGGTTCTGGTTCTCCATCTTCTCCTCCTCATTGTTGCATTAATTGGTTTTAAATGGCTGCTGGGGGGTTAATTAGTTTCAATTGCTTATTGTAGATTTTATTTAATCAGTTCACCAGTTTTCTGGGATGAAATTCATCCCTAGTTGCACATTTCTTGTAAATGCATAAAAACTTTTCTGCAACTTTCTCCTTTTAGGACACGGGTTCCACAGTGCCTAACAAATCTAAACCCTTCCTTCTGGCACCACTTTCTCATCCACACACTGAGACCCCTGATCTGTGCCTGTTTAGCTGGCCATGTGTGTGAAACTGGCAGCACTTCTGAGAATGCTACCTTTGAGGTCCTGGCCTTTAACTTTCTGCTTAGTAACCTAAATTTTTCCTCCAGAACCTCATGGCTATATTTCCCAATGTCATTGGTGCCAACATGCACCATGACTGCTGCCTCCTCCCCAGGACTATCTATCAAGCTACCTAGACAATGCACGATGTCTGCAACCTTCACACCAGGCGGGCAAGTCACCATGCGGTCAAAACACCTATCACAGACCCCACTTTCTGTATTCCTAATGATCGAATCACCCACTAGCAGAAGCCCACCTCCCCTCAGCCCCCCAGAGATAGCCTCAGTATGAGGGGACATCAGTCCATCGTCCAAAGAAGGGGGTCCCTTCCAAAGGATCACCTCCATCCTCCTCAGACTGACACTCTCTGACCTTGAGACTCTCACTCTCCACAGCAGCAGAAGAGCTGCCAGCACAAGAGTGGGACTGTTCTGGTAAGTCCCTGAGGGTCTCTTCCCCAAACCTCTCTCTTTGCCTCAGCTTCTCCAGGTCAGCAACCCTGGCCTCAAGGGAATGAACCTGCTCCCTGAGAGCCACAAGATCTATACAGCGAGCACACATGCATGATTTCTACCCAGTGAGTAATCAGACACGTGACGAATGCTCCTTCTAAGCTGTGGAGTCTTGTGAGCAAAAATTCTACTTTGTAAGCTACTGGCATTAAAGTTGTGAGCGAGTGATTTGGCTACTGCATAAATTAGTTTGCTCTGGAGCCATCCTTCCTGAGCTAAGACAAAGATGTGTGAGCCAGAGGCTAAAAAACTGTGAACTAGCTCACACTAACTCAGCTTAGAGGGAACACTGCATGTGACACTCTCTGCAAAACACTGGATAGCCCCTGCTCCCCTGCTGGCTTTCTACCTTCATAACTTGTTAGTGATTTAAAGACATCTAGAGTGATGTGGGGGCCCCAAGTCAAGAGCCCCTTGACTGTCACCCTTCGGCTTGCACCAAAGGCTCACGCCTCTGACTAGGAGGAGCGTTATAGTTCAGAGGCCCAAGCCCCCACCTCTCAACAGCAGCAGCAGAGGGTGGGGCCTGCAATCAGCCCCAGGCAAAGCAGACCTTGCTTAAAACCCACTCACCTTCCCAGAAGCTCTCTTCTGTCATTGTAAGGCATATTCCTGTATGGTCCTAGAAGGCAAGTTATTCTTCTGCAAACCTGAATTATTAATCATGGCCTGAACTTTCAATTCAATTCTTTATTTGTTACGGCACCAAGCCAGCAAATCAGTAACATCATACAAAACCAATATAAACAATTTGTTGTAGTACAAATATAAAAACCATGGTCTAAAAGATGTGGAGATTAAATAATCTTTTCTCCTTCAGTGGGGGGAAGTCATTCAGGAACTGGTTAGGTCACACCTCTGCTCGCTCGGATAGGCTATGCAAAATTATTTTGTTGTGTGGCTCCTATTGCAGTGACCTAGGCTGACCTCTCCAGTTCCTGCATAGCCCTGCGCTCGGTAGGACGCCTGAAGCTCCTACTCCAAGCCAGAGGAATTACAGAATGGAATAAAACCTTCCAATATAAAAACAGAACTTAAAGAAGACCCTTCTTCCAAGGAGAAGACCAGATGGCACAAGATGGAAAAAAGAAGAAATGGCCACCCCCACCATCCGGGACTCTGGAGGGAGGGGAGATGGCCGTGGCAACGGACCCCGTGGAGCAGCAGCCCTTCACTTCCTAGGCTTCGGGAGTCGGGCTGCAAGAAGAACAGTGGCTGGAGATCGTGCTGCTGCAACAAACAGAAGAAGGATGCTCCACAGGCATGGGGCCGGACCACATTGTGCCGGCTGGCCCCCGCTCCCCCCCAGGTACGTGGTCCAAGATGGCGGCACGGAGGTCACAGTCGGCGCCGGAGGGCTGGGCCGCTCTAAATCCAAGGGCTCTCTCCCTCCCTCGCGCACCAAGAAGAGGGCACCAACAAAGGCGGAGACGACAGCGAGGAAGAAGCAGTGCAGGAAAACGCTAGGGCTGGCGTGCCCACCAGGTGAGCCCATTCCGGGGGGGCGGGGGGAGGTCCCAGCGGGGAGTAGTCCCAACGGAACCATGCCGCAGCCATTCCGGGACCGGCTCAGGGGCAGACTTTGGGGCACTGGGGGGCTGCGGGGGCTCTAGGACCATGGGGAACGATGGCAGTTTCCCAGCCTCTACCCCTTCCCCAGCCTATCCAGCCACAACAGCCGCAGTTTCCCCAGCCCATCCAGCCGCAGCAGCAGTAGCTTCCTCAGCCCATTCAGCAGCTTCCGAACGGCGCAGTGCCCGGCTACCCTTTTCCTCCCGGATTTCCCGCAGGCTCCCCTTGGCTGTGGCCATTTATGGCGGGATCTTAGCCGGTCACGCAATGGCCCCACGTTCTTGGGAACTGGGGGGGGGGGGCGGTAGCCCTTTTCCCAACACAGTTGGGATCCCAAGAGCCCAGAGGAAGATTTTTCTCAAGGGGATCCAAACGCAGGGGACACCATCACTCCTCAACGTCTCAATCCTCTTCGGGCTCAAGGTCCCCCGCGAAAAGGCCTAGGAGCCCAGGGACACCCACCCCACATGGGGCCTCGGGTGTTGCAGAGGGGGAGCGAGATCAGGCCAGGGCACCCAGGCGGCCAGAGTTAGGCACCACCCTTGCCAGAGAACGCCTGAATAACATCAGTTCTGAACAGGCAGAGATAGCCTCCACCGTTACATCCCTGACCAACACAGAGAAAGAGAAGGGGGGAATGGTCTGGGGCATCCTCGCGCCTGTTCCAGATGGAGCATTTCCAACAGCTTTTGTCGAAGGTCATTTCCACCCTAAATTACCAGATGGGAGTGCCAGAAAAGCCATGGTCATCAGCTTCTGCGCATCTAGATCCTAGGGGTTTTAAAAAACCTGTTAAGATCCAAACCTTCTCTTCTTTTCCGGATTACTTTGATGATGTGATTCAGGAACTGGCTGCACTGTCCGCGAGGAAGGAACTTTGCATCTTCTAGAAAGACTCAGTTTCCTTGAGGATGGGACCCATCCTTCATTCCCAAAGTAAATTCGGTCTTCCACCTCAATCAACCTATTACACTATGTTCATTCTGCCCAAAACCGACGCACCCTAAAGAGAAGGCCTGGCACAAGCTAGATGTACGTAGGGCTCTACGTATATACCTGGACAGGACAGCTAGCTTCCAAAGGTCCGACGCATTGTTCGTGGCATATGGGGCCCCAAATCAGGGGGAAAAGGTTTCCAAGGCCACTCTGGCATACTGGATCAAACAATGTATTACCAAAGCCTACAAGGTGCAGGGTTTCACACCTCCAGCCCAACTGACAGCACACTCTTCAAGAGCGGCAGCAACGTCGGCAGCATTTTCCACCCGAGCCTCTGTTGATGAGATCTGCAGAGCAGTGACCTGGAGGTCTGCCTCGGGAGGTGGTGGATGCTCCTTCGCTGGACATTTTCAAGCGGAGGCTGGACGACCATCTTTTGGGTATGTTGTAAGCTATGCTCCTGCAGAATGCAGGGGGTTGGACTAGATGACCTGCAATGTCCCTTCCAACTCTAACATTCTATGATTCCTTCTCCACATTTGTGAGACACTACAGAATGGACCAAGCAGCCTCGGCCGAGGCAGCATTTGGCAGAAGAGTGTTACGAGTGGTGTTGTAAATTCAAATACTTACGCAAATGTATATACAAAATGTTACACTACGATATAGGATCGTTCACCCACCCATAAGGACAGCTTTGCTACAGCTAGCCAGTTCCTGGATGACATCCCCCCACTGAAGGAGAACGGTACATTGGACCTACCTGAAGGTTCTTTCTCTTCAGTGGGGGAGAAGTTATCCACATCCCACCTGTACAGGCTACAAAGAGAAGGCCAGGGTGGCGAAGATCTGAAGGAATATAACAGCACAACTCACAGAGGCCATGGATCCAAAAGAAGGCATAAGATAGCAGCAATCTACGGACAGGGCTTGGACATGACTGGAGAGGTCGGCCTAGGCCACTCCAATAGGAGCCACGCAACAAAAGAATTTTGCATAGCCTATCCGAGCAAGCAGAGGCGTGACCTAACCAGTTCCTGGATGACTTCTCCCCCACTGAAGAGAAAAAACCTTCAGGTAGGTCCAATGTACCATTCTTTGCGGATATAGTAACAAGCTGCACAGAATTCAGCTACATGGCATGAACTTTGATTAGCCCTCAGGAAGTCAAAGAATAGGAAAATGGGGTCACTTCTCTGTGAGTCCACTTTTCTGTTGCCTATAAGCCTGATAACAGTTTTTCAGTTTTAATATCAAATATGGCTTCTCTTCTCCAATTTCAAATGACTTAGCATTATCATTAGGGTTCATCAATGGCCATCCCCCTAAATTCAGGTCCTATGCAGTTCCTCTTTTACTTTATGCTAATGACCCCAAAATCTTTTCCCATTCTAGAGTTGGTATTTTAAGATACCTACAAACTTTTCATAAATACTGTCAAGAGAATTCTTTAGTCATTAACTATTCAAAATCCAAAGTATTAGTTTTCTCCAAACACTGGAATCCAAAAAATGGATTATAGGTAACACAGAAATTACCCAAGTAAAAAACTTTAAATATCTAGGCATCATCTTTCAGTACAATTTAAACTGGGTAACTCACAGATCCCGAATCACCACTGCAGCTAAGTGGGCTACTACCCAGCTCAAACAATTCTTCTTCACTAATGGTAACCAATATGTTCCTGCTGCAATTAAGATTTTTGAAGCCAAAGTTCTACCTCGGATGCTTTACGGCATCCCAGTCTGCATAAAGGCGTTCAACAACAACTTAGAGAAAATTCAGGCAAGATATTTTTAACAACTTTTAGGAGTCTCTAGCTGTATACCATATCCGGCACTTTGTATAGAATTGGGCCAGCATTTTATGGAAACAAGAATTTGGCTGTTAACCTTTAAATATTGGCTCAGGTTACATTTTAGAATTTCTTCAAACTCTTTATTCAGGGTTAAAAAGTGATCTGTATAGTATTACCTGGCTTTCAACTAGCAAAAAGAAAATCCAGCAATTGGACTTTTCAGTTGATTTCTTCCTGCCCTTCAATGAATCTGCTATCTTTCGAACCATTAAACAAGGCTTTTTGACCTAGAATTTCATAAGCTAAATCCTCTTTTTCTTAGGCCAAACTAAACCTCTCCATCCAGCAAGGGAAAATGGCCAGTTACTTTTACAACCTAGATCACCCTTCTCATCATAGATCTTTTACATTGGCCCGACTAAATATTTTCCTCTCAAAAATATTAACTGGTCAGTATAACAGAATTCCTTTCTATGCAAGGCAATGTATCTGTCCTCTAAAATAAATAGATTTTATCCATCATATCATTTTGGATTGTCAGTTGCATGCAGGTCCATGTAAGAAACTCCTCTCCACTATACCCTAAACGTTGTATTAACAATGACAGAATAACCCAATGTCTATTAAATGACACAAACCCAGACATCACAGCTCTGGTCAATAGGTTCTTGGGTGAAGCGGTTAAAGATAGGTACAAGCTTTCTTTATGATCAGCCTTATTTTGCTGTCTCTGTAATGCCTTCTTGTTCATATTTTATTACACTATATATTTTATTGATATGCCATTAAAGGTATTTGATTTGATTTGGCTTGAGAAGTAATGGAGGTGACCCAAAAACATGGCTCCTGACTCAGGGCTGCTTTCAGGATTATACCACTTAGATGGCTGCTACAGAGGTGAGATCTTTGTTGATCTCACTTGTTCTGTGCCAGAGTCACAGAGCATGGCTGGCAGTACACTGCACAGATTGAGACATGAAGTAACGACCTTCTCTACCCTCTTAAGAGCCAGCATATCCTCATGTAATATTCCTTTTTCCATATTGCTTGGAATGTAACATTAGGTATGCTTTAAACTTGGCTTTGAACAAGTCACCTATTTATTTATTTATTGGGATTTTTACCCCGCCCTCCCCGCAAAGCGAGCTCAGGGCGGCTTACAAGGGGCAAAACAAGGTAAAAGCAATAATAAACATTAATAACAATTAATTACAACAACAATAATACTCAATTAAAACAAGATGGTCCCCAAATGTATGCCATGATGGTAAACAGATAGTTCTCCGGAGATGATGTTGTCTTATAGCCGATCCCAAGCAAGTAAAGTCCGGTGGTATCAGTCACGCAAAAATTATGGTAGATCTTCCCGGGCCATCCTTAACCCCGATGTTGTCCACATCATTGGTGGCTGTGGTAGTGGCGGCCCCTATGTGAAAGCCTGGCGGAAGAGCTTCGTCTTACAGGCCCTGCGGAATTGCATAAGGTCCCGCAGGGCCCTGATCTCCTCTGGGAGCTCGTTCCACCAGGTAGGGGCTGCCACCGAAAAGGACCTGGCCCTAGTCACGGCGAGCCTTGCCTCCCGGGGGCCTCGAACCACCAGGCAATGTTGTGCCCCGGACCGAAGTGCTCTTGGGGGTATATGTGGGGAAAGGCGGTCCCTCAGGTAGGTTGGACCCTGGCCATGTAGGGCTTTAAAGGTAAGAACCAGCACTTTGAAGTGGATTCGGTACGCTATTGGCAGCCAGTGCAGCGCTTTCAGCCCAGGCTGGATGCGCTCCCACTTGGGGAGACCCATCATCAGCCTGGCCGCCGCATTCTGCACTAGCTGCAGCTTCCGGATCTGCACCAAAGGCAGCCCCATGTAGAAAGCGTTACAGTAGTCTAACCTCGAGGTGACTGTTGCGTGGATCAGTGTAGCCAGGTCACCGTGGTCGAGGAAGGGAACCAACTGCCGAATCAGCCTAAGATGATAAAATGCCGATCTGGCAGTGGCTGCCACCTGGGCCTCCATAGTTAAGGAGGGATCCAGGAGCACTCCCAAACTCCTAACCTCCGACGCTGGCACCAACGGCGCCCCATCGAAGGTCAGGAGAGGGAGCCCCAACCCCAGTCCACTCCGACTTAGGCACAGGACCTCCGTCTTCGCTGGGTTTAGTTTCAGCTGGCTCAGCCTGAGCCACCCAGCCACAGCCTGTAACGCCCAGTTCAGATCTTCTGGGTCGGAGTCCAACCGGCCGCCCAAGCTGGGTGTCATCAGCATATATTGCTTAACTAGCAAAGAGACCATTTCGAAATATCTATCATCTTATCCGGTGCATCATGTACATTAGTTTTATTTGGAAATATGTCATGAGTTAAGTGCCATCAAATAGCTAGGTTCTGACTTATGGTGACCCTATGTATCCATGTCCTATTGGGGTTCTCATGAGATGCTGAGCTCCCCTCTAAGTGAATTTGTTTTTTGTTGTTCATTCACACAATCGAGTCTGATTCTTCGCGACCCCATGGACGCCATCAAATAGCTAGGTTCTGACTTATGGTGACCCTATGTATCCATGTCCTATTGGGGTTCTCATGAGATGCTGAGCTCCCCTCTAAGTGAATTTGTTTTTTGTTGTTCATTCACACAATCGAGTCTGATTCTTCGCGACCCCATGGACCAGATCACGCCAGGCCTTCCAGTCTTCCGTCGTCCTCTGAAGTTTGCTCAACTTCATGTTCGTTGCATCTATGACACTTTCTAACCATCTCATCCTTTGCCGTCCCCGTCTTCTTTGGCCTTCAGTCTTTCCCAGCATCAGGGTCTTCTCCAGTGAGTGCTCCCTTCTCATTTGGTGGCCAAAGTATTTGAGCTTCAGTTTCATTATCTGGCCTTCCAGAGAATAGTCAGGGTTGATTACCTTTAGGATTGACTGATTTGATCTTCGTGCAGTCCAAGGGACTCTCAAGAGTCTTCTCCAGCACCATAGTTCAAAAGACTCTATTCTTCGGCGCTTGGCCTTCCTTATAGTCCAACTCTCGCAGCCATACATGACTACTGGGAATACCATTGCTTTGACCATGCGGACTTTTGTTGGCAGGGTGATGTCTCTACTTTTTATCATGCTGTTTAGGTTCGCCATCGCTTTCCTCCCAAGGAGCAGTTGTCTTTTAATTTCATGGCTGCTGTCACAGTCTGCGGTGATCTGGGATCCCAGGAACGTGAAGTCTGTCACTACTTCCACGACTTCCCCTTCTATTTTCCAAGGAGTGATGGGGCCGGATGCCATGATCTTAGTTTTTTTGATGTTGAGCTTCAAGCCCACTTTTGTGCTCTCCTCTTTAACCCTGAGCAAGAGGCTCAAGGTGACAGTATACATCCTTGTCGTACTCCTTTTCCTATGCTGAACCAATCAGTTGTTCCGTATCCGGTTCTAACTGTCGCTTCTTGGCCCTTATACAGGTTTCTCAAGAGACATGTGAGGTGGTCTGGTACTCCCATCTCTTTAAGGACCTGCCATAGTTTGTTGTGATCCACACAGTCAAAGGCTTTAGCATAGTCAATGAAGCAGAAGTAGATATTTTTCTGGTACTCTCTTGCTTTCTCCATAATCCAGCGAATGTTGGCAATATGATCTCTCGTTCCTCTACCTCTTCGAAACCCAGCTTGTACTTCTGGTAGTTCTCTATCCACGTACTGTTGAAGCCTAGCTTGTAGGATCTTGAGCATGACCTTGCTAGCGTGTGATATGAGTGCAATTGTGCGATAGTTTGAACATTCCTTGGCGTTGCCCTTCTTTGGGATTGGAATGTATACTGATCTTTTCCAATCCTGTGGCCACTGTTGCGTTTTCCAAATTTGCTGGCAAATGGAGTGCAGCACTTTAACAGCATCATCTTCTAAGACTTTGAATAGCTCAGCTGGAATACCATCACCTCCACTAGCTTTGTTGTTAGTAATGCTTTCTAAGGCCCATTTAACTTCACATTCCAGGATGTCTGGCTCAAGGTCAGTGATTATACCGTCGTGTTTGTCAAGGACATTGAGGTCTTTCTTGTATAGTTCTTCTGTGTATTCTTGCCATCTTTTCCTAATCTCTTCTGCTTCTGTTAGGTCCCTACCGTTTTTGTCCTTTATCATGGCCAGCTTTGCATGGAACGCTCCCTTGATTTCTCCAATTTTCTTGAAGAGATCTCTAGTCCTTCCCATTCTATTGTTTTCTTCTATTACTTTGCACTGTTCATTCAGGAAGGCCTCCTTATCTCTCCTTGCTGTTCTCTGGAAATCTGCGTTCAGTTGGGTAAATCTTTCCTTTTCGCCTTTGCCTTTCGCTTTCCTTCTTTCCTCTGCTATTTGTAAAGCCTCATCAGAAAGCCACTTTGCTTTCTTACATTTCTTTTTCTTTGGGATGGTGGTGATTGCTGCCTCCTGTACGATGTCACGAACCTCTGTCCATAGTTCTTCAGGCACTCTATCTATCAAATCCAGACCCTTGAATCTATTCTTCACCTCTACTGTATATTCATCAGGGATGCGATCTAGGTCAAACCTGAATGGCCTCGTGGTTTTCCCAATTTTCTTCAGTTTAAGTCTGAATTTTGCAATGAGTAGCTCATGATCTGAACCACAGTCAGCTCCAGGTCTTGTTTTTACTGACTGGATAGAGCTTCTCCATCTTTGACTGCAAATTATATAGTCAATCTGATTTCGGTGTTGCCCATCTGGTGATGTCCATGTGTAGAGTCGCCTCTTAGGTTGTTGGAAAAGGGTGTTCGCTATGACCAGTGTGTTCTCTTGACAAAACTCTGTTAACCTTTGCCCTGCTTCATTTTGCTTTCCAAGGCCAAACTTGTCTGTTATTCCGGTTACCTTTTTACTTCCTACTTTAGCGTTCAGTCCCCTATGATGATGAGGACATCATTTTTTGGTGTTAGTTCTAGGAGGTGTTGTAGGTCTTCATAGAACCGGTCCACTTCAGCCTCTTCTGCATCAGTGGTTGGGGCATAGACTTGGATTACTGTGATGTTGAATGGTTTGCCTTGGAATCGGACCGAAATCATTCTGTCATTTTTGAGATTGTATCCCAGTACTGCCTTTTGCACTCTTTTGTTGACTATAAAGGCCACACCATTTCTTCTACGAGATTCCTGGCCACAGTAGTAGATATAATGGTCTTCTGAGTTAAATTCGTCCATTCCTGTCCACTTTAGTTCACTGAATCCTAAGATATCGATGTTCAGTCTTGCCATCTCATTTTTGACCACGTCAAGCTTACCTTGATTCATAGATCTTACATTCCAGGTTCCTATGCAGTATTGTTCTTTGCAGCACCGGACTTTCCTTTCACCATCAGACACATCCACAGCTGAGTGTCCTTTCGGCTTTGGCCCAGCTGCTTCACTCTTTCTGGGGTTACTTGTACTTGCCCTCTGCTCTTCCCCAGTAGCATATTGGACACCTTCCGACCTGAGGGGGTCATCTTCCGGCGTCATATCATTTAGCCTTTTGACTGTTGCTTAGTTTTTCTCACTCTGTAGTGTGGTATAGTTTGTTGCATCCTAGGAGAGCAGATAGTATTATTTTGAAGTGGCTGACCTTGGTTGGCTAGAATGATTTTCCCTTCTATTTGAAAACACCTTCTTCCTCATCAGCATCTGTAGTTGAGGCATGAAACATGGTTATGTTGATAGGCTTTCCATTAAGTCTTTGCGTTATAGCCCTTGACTGCTTGTGCTACATCTAGCCTCACTATTAAAGCAACTCAAATTCTTCTGTGTGTCATTTCCAGAGTAAAGCACTTTGTAGTTTTCTGATAGAAGATGTCCTAATCAAGTCTGCTTTCGTTCACTCGCTCCCAAAACTGCTATGTTTAAATGTCCCATTTCTTGTTTTACAGCTTTGAGTTTACCTTAATTCATACTTTTCACTTTGCATGTTCCTGTTACATGTATTGAATAGCTTTGGACTTTCCCTTTGCATCCATTCATGTCTACAGATGAATGTCCTTTCAGCTTTAGTCCAGTTGCATCATTAAGAATAGTGTTCCTTGTAGTTCTCTTCAGTTCTGCTCCTGTAGCTGATTGAGTTCCATCTGACCTGGGGGTTCTGTCTTCTATCACTCTATATTTTTTCATCTAGGATTGTCTCATCATAGGGTTTTCAAGGTAAGAGATTATCAGAAGTGGTAGAAATATGTTGTCTTAAGGTAAATAATACTACACTGAAATATGGGACAGAAATCAAATCCTGAGCCTCTCCAGCATTTGTCACCAAGGTGTTGAGTTTATTTTGTGACAGCCTACTGTGTGTGACCTCTTTCCTCTCCAGACTAAAGAACAAAAGTTGGTCTGTACTTATTTTTTACTGCTTCTACTGCAAGAGCAATACAGGCCAGAATCAGGCCTCCTCTCAAGCCAAGACTTCACTGCATAAATTCTTAATCTGTGTCTTGTCTCCCAACAGAGTCCAAAACACTGGCCATCACCTCTAAGGCTCCTCCTGCAAAGGACGGTGCACCCCGGCGATCACTGAACCTGGAGGACTACAAGAAAAGGCGGGGGCTTATTTGAGCATACCCACTCTCTGCTGCATCTGATCCTGCATGCTATATGATGTCCATTATTTTGTTCCTTCCCTCTTCAGTTTGCCCTTTGGGGTTGGAGCAGCGACAGAGCCGGGAAGAGACTCTTTGAAATTGCCAGCCATCTGTAATATAAACTATTGACTCTTTACTGTATAGATCTTCCTTCTTGACCCTTCCTCCCGCCACCCACACATATGGATCCGTGCTATTTAGGGGGGTTTTTTATTTTGATTTTTTTATACGGCTGGTTGGCTGGCTGTTAATATTCAGTGTTAACCTGGAGTCTGGATTTCTGCAGGAATCTCTTGGAGGCAGTAGCAGCGTTCCCACTTTTGGCTGACTTTCCACCACAGGCAAGGAAATTGAAACCCCCCATGGCACAAGGCCTCTTGGGGCTTGAAAGTCACCTGCACCTTTTTTCCTCCTCTTCTCCCCCCCAACTCCTAACTTTGGAGAAGGACATCTTTACAGACTGAGTTAGGTTGAAAGTGTACATTTTTGTGGGGGTGGGTGGGTGGGTTGTGCAAATTTTTTCCAGGTGGTTTTTTTATCATTTTTAACCTGCAGTACTGTTTATATCTGTCACAGTTCTTTACAGTTGTCTTGAATTTCTACCAGCTACATTGGAGCATCCAAAACAGTAGAAGCAATTTAGATAAAGAAATTCTTCTTACTAAGCAACAAAAAAGTCTGGCTGACAATAGTTGTGTAGCTTCACACTTCTCTGTTCCTTTGCACAGACTTGTAAAAATCGCTCCCCCTTTCTCCCTCCAGTGTCTTACTTTGTAAAGTCTTTACTATATACATATTAAGTTCCCCATTACAGAGAGGTGGAGCAACTTCTCCCGCACCCCACCCTCTTTTTTTAAGAATACCAAATCTATATACTCACCCAGCTTCTGTTTTCCCTCATGGTCACCTCATCTTTTTCAGGCCAGATTTTTAAAAAATTTTGCCTCCTGTTTAAACTTTTTTTAAAAAGTCTTGATTTGCAGAATGGGAAGGATACTGTAGAAAACGAGACTAGGACAATATGGGAGCACAGTTATTTGACCTATATGTAACGGATACAATATGTGCAGTGGAACTCTAGCACACAAATTGTATGTATCGAATGTTTGAATAGGAACAAGATGACTGCTTGATAATCACTCAGGTGTAAAGATCAAAGTGTAAATAAATGATGTTTTATCAAAGAGCTCTTCAGAATGAAATATGGTGGGTTATACTGAACTAAGAACTACATACACACCAGTGATCTGACAGATTACTTTAGTGCCAGTGCTGGAAAGTAACCTAATTTAAGGTTGCTTTTCCAACTCGGGGTTAAAAAGAAAATTCCTAACATGCATAAAGCATTTTTAAGCAAGCCCAGAAAATTTTTGCTTATATCTGAATAGAAATTTGAACCTTGTGGCTATTATTTGTGGGATTCTTATTGATGCTTCAGTGTTTTTGGTTTTTTAAAAAATTCTTTATTTAAGACTAGAAAGACATGTAACTGTAAAACCTGATGGAATGAAGAGGGGATTGGGAGAAACCCCCCCCCCCACAGAATCCTTCCCCTGAAGCGGTTCTTGTCAAGTCGTGTAAACTGTGTGGCTTTATTTACTAGATAGTCCATAGTTTGTGACCCACTTTGTGGACTATTGTGTAAATATGTAATCATTCTGTTTTTCTGCCTTTTTTCCGAGCTGCCCTTCCTTGAGCTCGATCTTGTGATCCCTTATTTACATATGTGCTTCTAACTTTTTTTAAAGAGTGGATTTCTAGAATCTGCCAATGTATAGCTGTTTGGGTACCATCATGATACACACTATGTGGATACACAACTGGAACCACTTGATTTTTGCCAGCAATGTCTGTAGTAGCCAGTCTCCCTAACACCAACACTTATGGTAAAGAAGAACATTGTAAAACTATTGCAGGGTTTAATAGCCCACCAATTGCTATAAAAGCTAGGACATAGGAGAATGAAAGAACAAGCAAAGGCTGAAACTTATAACTTTCTTGAGATTTTGCTAACACTGCTCTGATGGCAGTCCATACCAGATCCTTGCAACAGAGGTACACCTGCCGACGTGGGCTATATAACCAAAATCCTGATAACAACCCTAAGTTGTAAATAATGTAGCAGTTTTCTCCTTTCCCAAAGGGGTTAATGGACCTAAAGATATGGGGAGGTGGGTGATGTATTCAGGAAGAACAAGTGAACAAAGTATCCCCTATTTACCAAATGAAAAATTCTGCTTTGAATATAGTTCATGGACTGCAAGTCCTTGGATGCCATCTGTTTATTCACAGAGAATAATGCATTGAGGGAGTAATTTTTTTCTCAGATAGCTATGGAATTCATTGTGTATGAAGGTGTAATGTATTCTCCTCTTTAAGTGCATGTGACGGTGAGTGACGACAACACTGGCTCATTGGGAGGGGATGGGTTTATTTGCTTTAATTCATTTGATGTCTTGGCAGCATTCGTTAAAAATGTATAGACTGCTATAAATAAACTGGTTGGTTTTAATGCGGCTGTTCATGTTTAATCATTTGGATGCATAAAGTGTTCTGTACACCTCCAATGCTATTTTTACTTTTCCCTGAAGCAACAGCAAGTGATGTCAGATGATTTGCTTTCATTGTAAGTGAGGAATAACCCCAAATTTCTCCTTATTTGGTTACCTCGTATAAAATCTGTTGAGTTGAAATGCACTAAAAAGGCCCAAGACAACTAAACAGTTGTTATGACATTGATGTAAACTGCCCTGAGCCCGCTTCCGGGGAGGGCTGTATATGAATCAAATAAATATATAAATCAAATAAATAAATAAAATATATGCTTGAAGCTGTTGCATTTTAGAAAAACATACAGCAAATAATGGACAGGGCAGGTGTTCACTTGCTGTGCATTTAGTTTATAGAAAGCATAAGATCATATGTTTTACTGTTATGCTGTCTTTACAGCATCAGGTAACGTTTTAATGGCCAGCTGGCTTATTTGCACAACTGTGCCCATCCAGGCTAACCCAGTCTCATCACATCTTGGAAGCTGAGCAACCTGCCTCCTCCCATTTCCCCTTCCTCCATTTTTATAGACTATAATGTACTGGGTTCGGACATAAGGTAGTGAAATCAGCTCATGAGTTTATTGTAATTCAGCTCAGATACAGACAACAAGAGCAGGACCAGAGGTCTGCTTAAATCCCCATTCTAAACCACACCCAAGCACACACCCACACCTGTGATAGGATTATTTACAGTGCACCCCACATTCCATAGGTTAACTCTCGGATCCTGGCTGCCCGATAGGTGCATTTTAGGATCCGTGTGGTCTATTGTCTTGAGAGCGAAGCTTGGGCCGCTCGCATGTCCACGTGCGGACCCGACCGCATGCGTGATCTATGTAAGAACAAAACACTCCTCCCTCCATAGTTCAGATTCCCCCTAGCACACAAAGTCTTTTAGGTGAGCTGGCCTTTGCCGTTCCCTGGTGGAGTGGCGTAATTCGGTAGCCAGAGCCGGCAGGCTTGCAGCCGACTCTGTAGGTTCCGTGGAAGTCTCTGGTGGCTGCATTGGTGTTGGAGTGCCACCGGGGGCTTGTGCTTCTGATATCTGAGGGCCGTCACCTGTGGCCGATGCGGGTGGTCGTTCGTTTAACCTGGGTTGCACTTGACTGGAGGCAGGGTTCTCCCCAGCTTCACTGGATTCTGGGGCCGAATACTCTTCTTCCTCACACTCCTCTGCTGTGGCTTGGTCCGTGGGCGGCAAGCGTCGTCTCAATTGGTCAATGTGCCATCGGAGGATTAGGCCCTCACCCATTGAGACCTCATAAGACAAGGGCCCGGTCACCTGCTCGACCATTGCTGGGATCCATGCTGGCCCACGCGAGAAGTTCCAGACGTATACTGAGTCTCCTGGAATGAACCCCCAGGGAGCTTTCTGGCTGTCCTGCATCTGGCTGTGTTCTGGGGCCCGATCCGGGTGCAGCCGGTCCAGCCGGGTCGTGAGACGCCGACCCATGAACAATTCCGTGGGGCTGCGACTGGTGGCGGCGGTAGATGTCATCCTTTGGCTGAAAAGGAATGCTGCCAGCCAGTGGTCCCAGTCCCCCTGTGCGATCCGGCGGAGGGACTCTTTGGTTGTCTGCACCATTCTTTCTGCCTGGCCATTGGTTGCGGGGTGGAACAGGGCTGAGCGGACGTGCCAAATTCCATAATAGCGCACAAAGTCTTGGAATTTGGCTGACATGAACGTGGTCCTGTTGTCAGACACAAGCATGTCTGGAATGCCATGTGTACTGAAGATCTCCACATGGCGCAAATGGCAGGGCGGTAGTCAGTGGAATGATCTCCAGCCATTCTGAGTAAGAGTCTACTAAAATGAAGAATATTTGACCTTGGAAGGGCCCGCGAAGTCCACATGCAACCGGGCCCACGGCTTGTGTGTCGATTCCTATAGCCGAACCAGAGCTGCTGGAGGTACTGGCCATGATTCCTGGCATGTCTGGCAGTGCTTCACTCGGTCCTCGATTTCCCCGTCCATGCCTGACCACCAGATGTAGCTGTGGGCCACAGCATTCATCCGCACGATTCCGGGTGGGTCTCGTGCAGAGCTGCGAGCACGCGCTGGCACAGGGGTGTGAGTACCACTACCGCAGAGCAGGCACCCCTTGCATGCTGACAGCTCGTCCCGGTGGGATGAGAAGGCAGCAAATTCTGGGCCCAACCGACCTATGGGCCATTTCCCCACCCAGTCCAGGACTCAGGAGAGGATACGATCACGAGTGGTGTGGTGGGCGACTTCGACCACCTGGATGGGCTGGTCGAGCAGGAGGATCTGATGGGTGGGAGCCAGATCGGGTTTGCAGGCTGGCAACGGCAGGCGGCTCAGGGTGTCCGCGTAGCCCATAGCTTTCCTGGGCTGGTGGAGGAGCACATACTAGTACCCAGCCAGAAAAATGGACCACCGGAGCACCCGGGGTGACAGCATCTGGGGGGTTTGCCGGTCTGGGGCCAGGAGACCTAACAGGGGGTTGTGATTGTGATCTGTGACAATCGTGAAGGTCCGGCCATACAAATAATCATGAAATTTTTTAACCCCCGCCACAATGGCCATGGCTTCCTTGTCTATCTGGGCGTAATTACGCTCTGCCGCAGATAGGGTGCGGGAATAATAAGCAACCGGCACCTCCCAGCTGGCTGGCAATCTGTGACTCAGGACCGCCCCCACCCCGTATGGGGGGGCATCGCAGGCGAGGGACTCGTCGAAATGCTCCAGGACATCATTGGAAACCGGCAAGTCCTTAATGGTCCTGAACACGGGGCTTTCTTGTCTAGGAGGTGGTGAAGAGGTTCCGCCATGGCAGCCTTATGGGGGAAGAAGAAATGATAAAAGTTCAAGAGGCCTAAGAAGGCCTGGAGTTCAGCTTTAGATGATGGAGTGGGCGCTTGGACAATGGCACAGATCTTCACATCCATGGGATGAATGCCAGGTGCATCGACCGCGAAGCCCAGGAACTCGACCCTAGGAACACCCAGCAGACATTTTTCTTGCTTTACCTTCAGGCAGGCATGCAGGCGCTCAGCAAAGGTCTCAGCCATGGGAGCCGCGATTAAAACATCATCAAGAAGGTCTGGATCCTGGGGATACCTTTGAGGAGACAATCCATCAGGTTTTGAAAGATTCTTGGGGCCACACTGACTCCAACCTGCAGTATTCTCACCCAGAAAGCCCACCTATGGGACACTATTGCTTGTGCCTCCATGGTGGCATCGTCCACCGGGAGTTGTTGGTAAGCCTGGGCCAAGTCCAGCTTACTGAAAACTTTCACCCCCGCCAGGGATGCCAGCATATGGCTGACGACCGGGACTGGATATGCGTGGTCCCGCAGTGCTTTGTTAATCATGCATTTGTAGTCAGCACAAATGCGGATGTCCCTGTTTGGTTTTACCAGAGTTACTATGAGAGTTTCCCACTGGGCATGTGGAACTGGTTCAAGGAACCCCTGGCTCACCAGGTTGCAGTGTTCCCTCTAAACTGAGGTAGTGTGAGCTAGCTCACAGTTTTTTAGCCTCTGGCTCACACATTTTTGTCTTAGCTCAGGAGGGATGGCTCCAGAGCAAACTAATTTATGCACTAGTCAGATCGCCCGCTTACAACTTTAATGCCAGTAGCTCACAAAGTTGAATTTTTGCTCACAGGACTCCATCGCTTAGAGGGAGCATTGCCAGGCGGTCCAGTTCAATATCGATTTTTTGCCTGAGGGCAAACGGGGGGCGCCGCGGCTTCATCTGGACCAGCCGTACTGCGGGGTCGAGGTCCAGCGAGACCGGGGGACCGGTGTAGTCCCCGAATGTACCATCGAAGACAGCCAGGAATGTATTGCAAACTGAGTTAAAGTCCATAGTCCGTACCTGATGAACCCCCGTCAGCCTGAGCCCCAATGGTACAAACCAAGACAGCCCCAGTAAACTAGTAAGCCGCTGTTCCACCACCAGCAAGTCTAATTGTCCTGTGAAGTCTTTGTATTGTACCCTAAATTTGCCCCATCCCTTGATGGCCACTGGGTTTTTCTGGAAGTCCCGTAGGATGAGGCCTTCCGATTTCCTCAATGGCAGACCCCCATGTGGGCAGAGTTTCTTTAAGGTCTTGGCCGATAGGATGGAGAAGGACGACCCAGCATCTAGCTCCATCTCACAGGGGGACCCCTCGATGAAGACCTTTAAAGTTTTTTGTTGGGGGCGGACTGGGGCAAATTTAGTACCTGAAACAGGTGGATGTCGTGGAGTCCTGTTGATTCTTGATGAACGGAGGTCTGGCGTCGAGTCCCTTGGGATCGGCAAACATGTACGAAGTGGCCCATTTTTCTGCAAGTCCGGCACGTGACATCCCTGAAGAGGCAAGTGCAGCGCTCGTGGTCCTCTCCACAGCTGGCACACAGAACTGGCTGGGTCAACCTTGCAGGGCGGTCGTTGGTGTTCGGGCCAGGCCTCGCAGGGTTAACATTTGTTGCGGCAACAGCTGATCTGTGGTCCTTGCGATGAGGACGACAGACTTGATGAATTTCCTCTGTGTCTGAGGCATTGGAGGCTGAGGATGCGCCAGTTTGGTGAGCCGTGTGAGCGCAGTGTTCTTGATGCGAATCCTTGTAAGCTGTAGTGTCTCGTAGGGCCTTTTCCAGGGTTAGCGGGTCTTGGCTGGCGAGCTTACGATGAAGCTTTTATCCCCTAAGTCAGGAAACCTGCAGTGGGTGGCAGCTCGGCGCAGTCCAGTGAGGAATTCGGTGGCCGTTTCATTGGAGCTTTGGATGCGCGCAAAGAAGACTAAACGCCTCGCCATTGTTGTCAGCTGCGGTGCGAAGTGGTCTGTGAGCACCTTTACCATCTCTGCATAGGTGGCCTCCTTCGGTGTCTTAGGGCCCAATAAGTCTTTCAACAGCCAGAGGGTAGCGATTCTGCATGAGCTGAGCATCAAGGATTTCTTCTTACCCTCATCAGTGATGTGGTGGAAGTAGACGTAGTAATTCAGTCGCTCAATCCACGTTTCCCATGTCTCGGGGTGGGCAGTATCGAACTCTGGAAGGTTTCCCAGAGTGGCAGCCATGATTCAGGGAACAACACGTGGCGTAGCAGCCAGCGGCGGGTTGTCGAGAGTGTTGCAGGGAGCGGAGCGCTGGAGCTCTTCTTCATTGCACAATGCGGTGCTCGAGTTGGAGGCTTCTGGATCGCTAATCGGGATCCCACCTTCGTCACCAGTATAATGTACTGGGTTCAGACACAAGGTAGTGAAATCAGCTCATGAGTTTATTGGAATTCAGCTTGGATACAGACAACGAGAGCAGGACTGGAGGTCTGCTTAAATCCCCATTCTAAACCACACCCAAGCACACACCCACACCTGTGATAGGATTATTTACAGTGCACCCCACATCCCATAGGTTAACTCTCGGATCCTGGCTGCCCGATAGGTGCGTTTTAGGATCCGTGCAGTCTATTGTCTTGAGAGCGAAGCTTGGGCCGCTCACATGTCCACGTGCAGACCCGACTGCGTGCATGGTCTATGTAAGAACACAACATAGACTCAGCTTCACACCTGGGCTTTGAGTTGAGCTCTGCCCTCTTCTCCTCTGTTCCCTGACCCGAAACACCTGGGCCCAGAGAGCCATTGTTTTTCCATCTAGTCTTGCTCACTGCCTCCATGCCATTTGTGCTTCCATGAGCCAGACTGTCAAGGCTATTCTGATTACAGGGCCAGGCTATTCTGACTACACCTTTATATATCCTTGGTCACATCCTGCTCCATCTAGGTGAATTGCTGCTGGGTCCAAGGGCACGTCCTGCCCTGCCAGGCAGTTTGTTTCTTGGTATCTTGGTATGCTTTGTTTTTCCTATTTGTACCTGATTTTTTTAAAGCCCCCGGAGGGGATTTTTTATTGATTTTTTCCACTACAAAAAACTACAACAGAAAAAAGGGAGGGGGAAAACTACATATACAGGAGAAAGTAAAGAACCCACTACTAACTAAAAACCCAAGAGAGGAGATCCTCCAACTAGCTTAGATACATCGAGTCTTCTCATCGTTGATCCCTTTATAAACTGAGTCAAACATTTATAGCCCTTTTCCCTTAAAGTTTATTAAATTTAACTATCTAGTAACAGTACCCCCAATCATCCCAAAACCAAAGTTCTCAAAGGCACAATTCAGAGTCCTTCAGCCTTTACTTCTTCTTTTCCCTTCTCTTCCGCAACTTATAGGGACTTGGGGCTGCCGCCCCTTGTTCAGACAGAGAATCCTCTCCGGAAGAACCAGTTTCCAGCTCACCACTGGACTTGCTGTCCTCTTCTTTTTTCCCATCCTCCGACCTTCCCAGCTGAACCCTTAGAAACTCTTGAGCTTTCAGAACAGAGTCAATCTTTTCTTTTTTATCCTTGATCTTAAAAGTTATGCCTTCTGGAAATAGCCATTTATATCCAATTGAGTTTGAAGCAAAAGCACAAGTTCTTTGTATTTCTTTCTGCGTTGTCTTACTTCAAATGGAATATCCTTTAGCATTCTGATGGTGTTTTCCCCTGCTTTCAGGGGTGTTCCAGCAACTGCTTTCAGGGGGAGACCTGCATTTGTCAGAGACATTTGATAGGCTGCAAGTCTTGGTGTTTTTGATTAAATGGTGTCCTCAGGAGACTATGGGTGCAGACTGATAATAAACACACACTGCATATATAGCAATCAGTACAGCATTCCACCTAGAAGGCAGAAAGCAGCCTCAAGACCCTTTCCTCCCTGTTATGTATTATGACTGGAACATTCCAAGACTATCTACTAGAGACTGGCTGAGCTTGAAGCTCTAGAACAATAGCCCACCAGGACTCTGGAAGTGACCAATGAAAAACTAATGTTATGTAAATTGCCAATCATTGGGAGTTGGGTGTGTTTGGGTGTGGTTTTTGCATGTTATTTAATCAGTTTTAGTCTTGTTCCTGAAATCACTTAATAAAGTAGAGCTGTTCACTGCAATTTACTGAAGTACACCCAATTAATCAGTGCTTTATATTGTGTTATGTATATTTATTTATATCCTGTGATTTGCTGTAAGTTTTAGTCATAAATGTACCTTATAGAAATAACTGCTCAGTGTATTTTATGCACTCTGTAAACTAATAAAACCAATAAAAATAATTTAAAAAGAAGAAGAAGAAGAAGCCCTCTCCGCAGAAGCCACCAGCCAGTTCACCACAGAGGTCTGCCAAGCTCTGAGCTCGCCAGCTTCACAGAGGCCCAACATCGCAGCCCACCAAGTAGACACCTCCGATGAAGAGGTCCTGAAAATACATCGCCCAGCCCACCATGGCACTAGCACTCCTTGCACAGCTCATGATAGTGAATCCACCACCTCGACACCATGCACCAGCTGCGGGGAGCCCCATGAGTGGAAATACTGCCGTTTCCGAGACGCCTTGTGTCGGAGCTGCAGAAAGGTTTGCCATATCGCCTAGGCCTGCTGTTCCAAGGGAACCCAGAGGTGACAGTCCGCCCATTGGGAGTCTGCACATGCCATGGAACTGCACACCACCGCTGTCCAGCATCACCAGGGTACTACACTTGCCCCAGGACACCCCCAATAAAATTAAAGTGACTGTTCTAATTGAGGAAGCCCCTTGCACAATGGAGCTAGACACAGGGTCCTTCATCTCCATTATTTCGGAGGACACCCTCCATTGACTCTGCCCGAAAGGGAGCCCTCAGCCCAGCCAGTTTCACCCTACGGGACTTCCAACAGAATGAAGTGGCCACGAAAGGGGTGGGGAAGTTTCGGGTGCAGTACCGGAATTTTGAAGGACTTTTGGACTTGCTGGTAGTAGGGGGCCATTGCACGAGTTTACTAGGATTAGCATGGTTTGAGCTCTTGGGGTTCCAGGTCACAGGGGTACACCAAATTGCCTGAGAAGTGGGTGTGCGATGAGTTCCCGACCTTATTTGATGGGATGCTTGGACGCTACACCAGACCCCCCCTCCATTTTCCTCCAGCTCAACCCAGAGGTGCGGCCCATAAGGCTGAAGGCCAGGCACGTCCCATTCACGCTGAAGCCAAAAATTGACGAGGAGCTGGATCGTTTGGTGGACCAAGGAGTTTTCGAACCAGTTTTGCATGCTCTCTGGGAAACCCCAATTGTTATGTCAATTAAGCCTAAACGGGGACGTCCACATCTGCGCAGACTATAAAGGTACCATTAATAAGGCACTGCAGGACCACGCCTACCCAGTCCCGGTAGTCAGCCACATCTTGGCATCCTTGACAGGTGCCAAGATTTTCAGTAAGTTGGACTTGGCCAAGGCCTATCAGCTACTCTCGACAGCAGAGGCCCAGACCATAATCACACACAGGGGTGCATTCAGGGTGCAGCGACTACAATTTGGTGTCAGCGTGGCCCTGGGGATTTTCCAAAATCTCATGGACTCTCTCCTTAAAGACTCCCCCGGGTTCAGCCCTTCTTCAAAGACGTTCTGATTGCCGCCCCCACAAAGGAGGAATTCATCTGCCAGTTGTGCGCTGTTCTGCAGCTGTTCTAGTCAGCTGGCCTGAAGGTGAAGCAGGAGAAGTGCCTCCTGGGTTGAGTTCCTGAGATTCTCTGTAGACGCCGATGGCATCCATCCAGCCTGTCATGATCTGGGCTGTGCAAGTAAAGGTCCAGCAGGCTCAAGGAGCCTGAGTAGCAGTGGGAGGAGGCCAAGCCTACAACTCCCAGAAGCCCCTGAGAGGTTTTGGTGCTAATTTTAGCCAATCACAGAGAAAGGGGACTTATAACAAAAGAGCTGATACAGAAGAAGAGCTGTTCTTCTTCCAAGAGAGCAGGGCCAGGGGGAAGGCTGCTGCTGGGAGATACCCTCACCCTGAAAGGAGGAGTTAGTAGATTCAGGCCCAACTGAGACAGTGGACTAGGGACTTTGTCTAGTTGCGTTAGGGCATTTGGTTTCTTTTCCCGTCACCCACCTATTGTTATTGTTCTTGCACCTTGTTTGTTTCCCATATTGGGCTGACCACCTGTAAAATAAACTTTTTATTTGTTGTTTACTGTGCCTGGATCTCACACCTATTATTTGGCCAAATAAGGGAGGTCTGAAGGTCTTGGGAGGGTCTGGGCCTTCTCAAGGGATCCTAAAACCAGAGTGGTGGCAGCAGCAGGTGACACCTCACCTGAGCCGTGACATGGCCCCAGACAAGGTTTGCACCATCGTCAATGTCCCCATGCCCACTTCCAAGCAGAAGCTACAGGCTTTCTTGGGGCTACTAAACTTTTATCATTCCTTCTTGCCCCATAAACCTGCACTGGCAGAGCCACTTCACTGCCTCCTAAACAAGAAGGCCTCATGGGTCTGGGGCCAACAACAAGCCGCTGCATTCTGGGCCATGAAGGAGCTGCTCACCTCCAACGCGGTCCTGGCCCATTTCGATGAAAAGCTGCCCGTTGTGCTCACTTGTGATGCTTCTCTGTATGGGATTGGCGTCGTTCTTGGCCACCAACTCTGGATGGCAGGGAAGTCCCCGTGGCATATTACTCCTGCACCCTGTCTTCGACTGAGCGCAACTATGTGCAAATTGATAAGGCGGCGCTGGCCATCATTGCGTGGGTCAAGAAATTCCATGGCTACCTCTATGGGCGGCCATTCACCATTGTGATGGACCACAAGCCTCTGCTGGGACTTCTTGCCCCAGATTGCCAAACCCCCCAGATCCTCTCGTCTCAGGTACTTCGTTGGTCCATTTTCTTTGTGGGGTACCAGTACTCCCTCCACCACCATCCTGGGAAGGTGATGGGACACCCTCAGCCACTTGCTGCTCTGCTTCATCGATCTGGACCTGGCTCCTGCACACCAGATCCTGCTCCCTGACTGCCCTCTTCATGCCATGGACATTTCCCACCACACCGTAAAGGACCGCGTCCTCTCCCATGTTCTGGCCTGGGGGGGGGCCACCAGCTGGGGGGGTGGCCCACCAGATGGGTGGGCCCAGAATTTACAGTCTTCTCATCCCATTAGGACAAGCTCTCAGGTCACAAAGGGTGCTTACTGTGGGGCAGTCAGGTAGTGGTTCTTGCTCCCCTGCACCAGAGAGTCTTGTCGGACCTGCATGAGACGCACCCTGGAATTGTGTGGATGAAAGCACTTGCCCGGAGCTATGTGTGGTGGATAGGAATGTACAGCAAAATAAAGGCCTGGGTCCAGCGCTGCCAGGCCCACCAAGATACCCAGCTGGAACTGCCCCGTGCTCTCATGCAACATTGGGAGTTCACCCACAACCCTTCATCCCAGGTGCATTTGGACTTCGCCGGTCCCTTCCAAGGACAAATATTCTTTATTTTGGGGAACCCCTACACCAAATGGCTGGAGGTCATGCCTGTCACCTCCACTTCCTCCAAAGTGGCAATCCGGGCCCTCAGATGAATCTTCAGCACATACGGCCTACCCGACATGGTCATGACGGATAACAGAACTGCCTTCACTTTGGGGAAGTTCCGGGAGTTCTTGGGCCACTACCTCATATGGAACATCCACTCCATGTCCTTTCATCCAGCCACCAACGGGCAAACAGAGAGGATGCTACGGACCACAAAGGAATCCCTCAGGCGGATCATCCACAAGGACTGGGACCACAGCCTAGCAGCATTCCTTTTTAGCCACTGGGTGACCAGCCGCAGCCCTGCTGAGCTCCTCATGGGCAGGTGCTTAACTATGCAACTGGACAGACTGCACCCAGACTCAGCCCCAGAGCATCGCCAGGAAGTACCCAGAGGGTTTTTCCCAGGTGACCCTGTCTATGCGCGGAACTTCTCCAGCAGTCCGGCCTGGGTTCCAGCCAGGGTCATCAGAGTCACCAGCCCACTCTCATATGAGGTCTCTCAACGGGGGATAGGTCCTGTGCAGACACATCGGCCAGTTTTGCCGTCATCTGCCAGAGTTAGTCGACCTAGCACCAGCCGCCATGGAGGCCAGCCACCAGGGACCACTACTGTTGCCACAAGAGCCACGCAGGGAGGGAGACGTGCCATGCGCAGGGGACCGTCCTGACCACAAGGAGTCGCTCACACCCATACAGACTGTTCTAGAGCCCCAGGACTCTGCTCCTGACCTGCCATCCTTCCCAAGTGCTGCTTCTGAGACCCCAGACAGGGCCCCCGTGACTGCACCCACACCGCCGAAGCCGAGACACTATCAAAGGCGAGCATAGCTTGAAGACTATGAGTGCTTTGGAATTTAGGGGGGGGGAATATTCCAGGATTATCTACCAGAACAATAAGCCCACCAGGACTCTGGAAGTGACCAATGAGAAACTAATGTTATGTAAATAGCCTATCATTGGGAATTGGGTGCATTTGGGTGTGGTTTTTGCATGCTTTTAAACAGGGCTGATGCCCTGGTGTTTTAGTCTTGTTCCTGAAATCACTTAATAAAGCAGAGCTGTTCACTGCAATGCGTCTTGAACCCAGTATTTAATACTTCCCCCACCCAATGTATACTTTTATTTTTAACATCCGTCCTGATGAAGAGTTCTAGAAAGAAAAATATTGTATGCCTTTTGTTATTTTGATTAGTCTTTATAAAAGTTTTTAGGTGGTATTTGTAATTGGATTTTGCTATAAACTTTTGTCTATTGGTCTTTGTGCCCAAAGTTACGATAAAACTGAGTTCAGAGAGAAGCTGTATACACACTTGCAATGGGGTGTAAAGTCACTATATAAACATAGCTCAGTCAACTATATTTTATAACTATGTTAAGCAGATGTTTAGTGACTACGTGAAGCCAATATCAGGAAGTAGCAGCTTAACTCTGTTTACAATATAGCAATCTTCATGTCCTTTTGTTTAAAAAATTGTTTAAAATTTAAACAATGTTATGTTTGTTTTGGAACACTCAAACATTTCAAAATGGTCAATACCAGGAACCAAACTCAGTAAAACTTCCGTTTTCTTTAATACAGGCATGCTGAAAGATTGAATGGACTTTCTGTCAAGTGGGGGTAGTTGTACAGATCTTTGTTCATTTCTCTCAGTATTGCCATTCCAGTCATAAGAATCTGTGGCACCTTGTTTGGTACCACATGATAGCAAAATGTTGTGCAGCCAAATGTTTCATGTCCTACTGGAAAAGTTGAATTGCAACATGTCTGATACCCTCTACATAGCTAGGAGTAGAGAGTTACTGTCTTGAGGCAGCCAGGGCTCAGCATTAGTGAGGACTTCTCAGGAGAAGAAGCTGACCAGCAGGAAAATGAGCTGAGGGTTGTCAGGATTCACAACCAACAGCTGGTTCAGAACCACCGACACCCTCCAGCCCTGATTCAGCTGGTGAACCTCAGTTGGCCATTCCCAGCCCACCAGTATCATGTACATCCTTAGAACCCCACAGACAGAGGCTGAGAACAGAGCTGCAGACAAGATAGCAAAGTGCATGCCTCCTGGATCAACACCAGCTGCTTGCTGATAACAAAGATGAATAGTTGTAGGATTACTTCTGAGCAACTGGTTGCAAGTATGACCCTTAGATGTGGGGCTATAAAACGAGCCAAAATAGGTTGTTAGGTGTGGACTTAATGCATACAATAGACACTAAGCCACCATCTCTGCTTTGCCTGACTTCTGGCATCTGATACTTGGAGCCTGAGAGCCAGTACAGTTAACCACCTTCTGAAGGGACTACATGAGAACCAGTTTGGTGTAGTGGTTAAGTGCGTTGCCTCTAATCTGGGAGAACTGGGTTTGATTCCCCACTCCTCCACATGCAGCTGCTGGGTGATTTTGGGCAAACCATAGTTCTGTCAGAGCTGTTCTCGAAAGAGCAGTTCTCAAAAGAGCTCTCTCAGCCCCACCTACCTCACAGAGTGTCTGTTGTGGGGAGGGGAAGGGAAAGGAGTTTGTATGCCGCTCTGAGACTCCAAGTGAAGGGCAGGGTATAAATCCAATCTCCTCTTCTCTTCTTCTTCCTACCTCCACTACCCAAAATACAATTTTCTGTGAAATGGTAGGAAGTACTTTGGGCCTTCTGTAAATCAGATTTACATTCCCCAAAATTTCATTCAGCGAAAAGATGCAACTGGCATGGCATGGGGGAGGATCTGGGGATGAGGTCCAATCTGTCCTGGTCCCTCTTTCTTTCATATTTCACCTTGATTGTTTTTCTTCCAGTGTTGAACAAAGCTTCTATTTTTCAGCTAACCTGTGAGCAGCAAGAGCAATTCACTCAAAACCCTGCGAAGCTCGGTAAGGCTTTTATTGTGTAGTGGGTTAGCTGCATGAATGAAGGACGCAAACCGGCATGGTCCAATGCACGCTTTATTAGTACACAACAAGAGAGCTACTAACGGCCGGCTGGCCAACTATATACATCCTTGGGGCCACACCCCTGGGTCCCGTTGGTGGGTTTGAATCTCCCGCCACGGTTCCCATTGGTTCCCCAGTGGAAGGACTAGGATCCTAGTCCTCATTGTTCTCCCAGAGTCAAGCTCTGGGGAGTTCGCTAGCCCTTGGTGGTGGTCAGCGGACACAACATCCCTCCCCCCATAGTTTGGAAGCACCCTAGATCACGTAGTCCTTTAAATAAGATGGGGACCGCCGTTCTCTAGTGGACCGTCGGGGAGCTGGTACTGGGACTTCTGGGGCCCCGTCCACTGTGTCGGGATGTGCTGATAGTGGAGGGGCCTCTGGCTCTGCAGTGCCGGTTGCCGGGGTCTCTCCTGCGGCTGCTGGAGGAACTGGGGTGAGGTTCAGATGCTCTTCAGGGGAAGAATCTTGCATGGTGCTTTCCGGTGCACCCCTCTCGAGGTCCGACCGTAGTTCCGGACTCTCCGCGCCAGGGTGTTCAGGAAGCATGCGCCACCGGAGTGATCTAGTTCCGCGTCGATTTTCGGCTTGACAGACAACGGAACCGTCCTGGTGCGCATTCTGATGGGGGCCACCTTTGGGTCGAGACGCAGGGACACCGGGGGCCCCGTATACCGGCCCAGGGAAACATCAAAAACCGCTGGGAACTCCTGGCAAATCCCTTTGAAGTCCTGGGTAGTACACATCTGGACTCCCTCGACTGTGATTCCCAGGGGCTCGAACCATTCCCGTCCCAGCAAGCTGACCAGGTCCCCTTTGACCACGATTAAGTCCAATTTCCTCTTAAATTTCTTGTATTGCACCCGGAAGGTTCCGACCCCCTTTATCGGCACCCGATTCCGCTGAAAGTCCATGAGCGACAACTGAGCGGCACGCAAGCGGGGTCCCCCCTTTGGGCATAGGCGTTTCAGGGTGGCTTCCGAGATTATTGAGACCGCGGAGCCCGAGTCTATTTCCATGAGGCATGGGGACCCCTCGATGTTTACAGTGGCTAGGAATTTTGGGGTGGGTGATTTGCCGGGGAGTTGCAGTACCTTTTCTGCTGTGTGTGTGAGGTGGTAGAGGTCCTCTGCGCCGGCGTCATCCTCGAAGTGTGCTTCCGCTCTCTGACGCGGTAGCTGGGTCCGGAACGTTGCTTTGGAGCGGCATGCCCTTGCGATGTGGCCTGTGCGCCCACAGGACCGGCACGCGACATTTCGGAACCTGCAGGTTTTCTGATCGTGCTGGTCCCCGCAGCTGGCGCACACGGGAGTGCCGGGATGCTGGCGGGCGGCGCTCGCATTCGCAGCTGGGGTGCGCTGCGGTGCTTGAGGGCAATGCCGGGGCCCTGCATAGGCTCGGTGAACGTCGTGTTCCTCTGGCTCCTCCGGCTCAACCTGCAGGGCCGCGGCTGGGGCGGTGTGCGATCGTTCCCAGGCGATGGCGGTGGATAAGGCTACGGCGAGGGTGACAGTCTCCTTTTCCATGATCCGCTGTCTGAGCTTCTCCTCGCGCAGGCCCACGACGAAACGGTCGTGGAGGGCCTTGTCCAAATGTGCCCCGAACTGGCAGTTGGCGGCGAGATGGCGCAGCTCCGCCAGGAACTCTGCGGATGTCTCCCTGCCGAGCTGACTGCGGTTGTAGAACGCCACCCGGCAGATCAGTTCTGACAGCTTCAGTGCGTAGTGGTCCTGCACCGCCTTGACGATCTGTTCGAAGGTGCAGGCGTCTAGGTCCGTCGGAAACAGCAAACGTTCGGCCAGGGACATGAAGGCGGTGCCGCAGGAGGCCAGGAGGAACCCTCTCTTTTTCTCGTCGTCCGTGACCGCATACTAAGGCAGACTTGATGCCTCGGACCCAAGCGCCCCAGTCTTGCGGCCGAGCTGTGTCGAAGGGCGACAGCAGGCCGGGTCCTGAAGTGGTTGCCATTGTGCGTGTCGGGTCTGGTGGAGCAGAAACGACCTCTTCGGCTGTGTCACTCATCAGTCAGCGCGGAGCGTGTTCTCTCGTTCCCCCTCGACGGCCCGGCTAGCGGCTGAATTCCACCTTCGTCGCCATTATTGTGTAGTGGGTTAGCCGTATGAATGAAGGACGCAGACCGGCACAGTCCAATGCACTAACGGCCGGCTGGCCAACTATATACATCCTTGGGGCCACACCCCTGGGTCCCGTTGGTGGGTTTGAATCTCCCGCCACGGTTCCCATTGGTTCCCCAGTGGAAGGACTAGGATCCTAGTCCTCATTGTTCTCCCAGAGTCAAGCTCTGGGGAGTTCGCTGGCCCCTGGTGGCAGTCAGGGGACACAACAGCTTTCCAGGTTTTCCCCAAGTCCAGATGTTACAGTATTCCTTTCTTCAAGTTTTGATGAAGTAGTGAAAGGAGAATGCACAACTCTCATGGCCTGCAAAATGTGCTCAGCACTTCAAAAATATATGCTGCCTAATTCTACTATGGAAACATTTGAGGTGTCCTTGGCACTTGTCCCCTAAAATGGAGATGGTTTCCTAAGAGACCCAAGGGATAAAAAGAATTATCTTATTCTGGATAAGATGTGCAAGGTTTTGTAGCTGCAACACATTGTAACTGAGAGAAATCTGTGACCCAAGCACTGGTATGAAGATTCTACATGAAAGCCTAACTTGTCTGCCATTCCCTTTGAAGGGGTGGGTGCAGTCTCACTGAGAGCAAGGAGAGGAGGAAAATAATGCTGTTGTCTAACAAAGAAGACTATAAAACCACCAGATGATGTAAAAGCTTTTCATGTATCTGTTTTGTTTAGATATGACAAAGAATAGTGTGTGAAGGGCAATTGACTTCAACAAGCTTGTGAGGAAGAGGAAATTCTAGACAAAAACCCTGAGGATCATTGGAAGGCAGTCAAAGGGAGTTTCTTCTTTGACCTGATGTAGGTTTATTTCTGCATCCCCTTTCACCACCTCCAGAGGAAACACCTCAGAATTGCATATGGTCTTCAATATTGCCAGTACAAAGTTCTCCCATTCTGCCTGCTCATCTTCATCAAGATCATGGTCATCCTAGTGGTCCATCTCCCTTCTCTGGGTGACCTCTTCCTCCATTCCAGGAGCAAGGACCTTTGGTTGTCCAGAACATCTATTAACTGCCTGGATTAATATGAATTCTTGGTAAACCACCAACAGAGTTGTCAAAGGGTTGAGGGGGCATAATATCTAGGTAATGTTCAGCTATACCACCTGTCACTTGGGGGGGGGACAGATCTCGTGGAGAATCTAAATACATTTGAGCCAAGAATAATTTCTGCTCTGAATGCTAAGACTACAAACAGACTGTGCTCTTCAAAACATTTTTCCCTATAGAGTAACTGCACAGATCTGTCTACCTAGTATTAGTGAATCTGTTTCTGGGCTGGAGTGATCGATTTGCAGGTAAGGGCAAAACAGGAACCTTCCAGTCAGTAATTAACAAACTGATTTCCCAACACACTTAAAATCCTATTCTGAATTCAACTTTAATTAACAGTGAAGTCCTCAGATAACTTTCCTGACAGTTAGACGTATTAAATAGACCTGGGTAGGATTCTGAGTAGGTCTGCTTATGATTAGTCTTTAAACATCCTGCTAAGGCATTTGCTATTTCAAATTATTCCCCTGCTCCACACTTAGGCATCGTCTCCGAAGCTGTCACAGCTCAGGTGGGGTGTCACCTGACGCTGTCACCACTCTGGTTCCAGGCTCCTCTGAGAAGGCCCAGATCACTCTCCCAGGCCTTTAGACCTCCCTTTTGGCCGAATAATAGGTGTGAGGACCAGGCAGAGTGAACAATGAAAATAGTTTATTTTATAGGAGGTCAAACAAACAAGGTGCAGAATAATAACAGTAAGTGGGTGAAAAGAAATCAAAAGCCCTAATGCGTCTAAATATATACTGTCCCTAGCTCACTATCTCAAGTGGCCCTGGAATATTCACCCTTCCCTCAGGATGAGGGTTTCTTCCCACAACAGCCTTCCTTCTGGCTCTGCCCTCTGGGAAGAAGAACAGCTTTCCCTGTTGTACCAGTTCTCTTATTCCCCAGTCCTCTTCTTCCCTATTGGTCAAAATCAGTGCCAAAACTTCCCAAGGCTTTCTGGGGTTTGTAGGCCCAGCCTCCTCTCACTGCTAGCCAGGCTCCCTGGGCCTAGTAGGCCTGTGGTGGCACAGCCCAGATCATGACACCCCCCCACCAGACCAAATCATGGGGTCCAGCTCTGGATCCCCATTGATGCGGTCTGCACACAGGATTTGGGCTGTGGTTTGCCCTTTCAACTCACTCAACATTAACATATAAAAACAATAATAAAACAGTAAAACATTAAAGAGAATACAACGTCAGGTTAATGCACTGCAGGTCCTCCTGGGTCAAAACTCTCTCTCATCATCAGTAGTAGCAGGGCTTTCGCTGGGAGTAAGTTCTAAATTGGATCTTAACCACACCGTTGAGGTCAGAGGTTTTGGACATTGCTTTTGTGTTGGCTTCAGATGGATGCCTGGCTACTATATCCTGTAACATATACAGTGCTCTTTGTCTCAAATAGTCTGAATTTAGCCTCTGAAGTTCATGAAAAAGCTCAATTAGAACATGAGGGCGAGACTCGTTTTGAGATATCAATGTAGTTAAATGGTGTCTCTCAAAGTTTCAAACATAGAAAGATCACTGCCTGTTTCTGGTTTGAATGTTTTTGTCACAGTAGTAGGATCTACTGGATCTGGCATGCTACTAAAGCTCTCCAGAGAGTCTTCATCAAATTCTCTTCTCCTGCTGGTGTCAGGTTGACGTTTGTGATTAACACTAATGGAATGTCGTACAGGCACTGCAAACTCAGTCTTGAGGAACAACTGGCTCGCGTTTCCTCCACTCCTGATGGTCATTTACCAAAGCCAGCTTACTGTTCTCCGCTTCCTCTTCAGGCTGCTTCACAACTCTTGGCTTTTCTGCTCCAGCTGTGGAACTACTTTCCAAGGGCTTTGGAAATGCCATAGCTTCAGTTTTCCCAGTAGTGTTAGGTTCTTGGGGTGGTTGCTGATGCTGTTGTTCACTGTTGGCCACTGTGTGACAGAGTGTTGGACTGGATGGGCCATTGGCCTGATCCAACACTGGCTTCTCTTATGTTCTTAGGTACTTCGATGCCGATAAAATTGTCAGGACGCCATCTGAATCATTCAATGATTACCATCAAAGAGTACCATCACTAGCATTTTAATTGTCAATTGTTGGACTGTTTTTAACGCTTAATGTTGTTGTTGTAAGTTGTTTAAATTTTGTACATGGTTTTTATGGTACAGGGTACCAATTACTGTAAGCCGCCCTGAGCCTGCTTGCGGGGGGGGGAGCGGGGTATACATCAAAATAATAAATAAATAAATGATAAATTGTTGTTCAGTCGCACAGTCGAGTCCGACTCTTCGTGACACCATGATAAATACTTGTTTGCTAATGATATTTGCTAATGATATTTAGCTTCCCCAGCCACCCTGCTGGGAGCCACATGATATATGCGAAAGAGCTGCATGCAGCTCCGGAGCCACAGTTTGGCCACCCTTGCTCTAGCGGAACCCATTAGCATTTCTTAAGAGGCAAGCCTGTGAAGCCATTGATGGACTTCTTCCTTCCCAGAGAAGAGAAAAAACGTACAATGCCAACTGGAGGTTTCCTGCTTGCCGGCCTCCCAGGAGAAAATGCATTTCTTCACAGCCACCAAAGCAGCTGTACAACTCAAGTGCCATCCTAAGCAGAGTTACACCTAGGGCTGTCAATCTCCAGGTGGTGGCTGGAGTTCTGGGATCACAACTGATCTCCAGGGAACAGAAATCAGTTCACCTGGAGAAAATGGCTGCTTTAGAAGATGGACTCTATGGTATTACACTCTCCACTCCTCAAACCACACCTTCCTCAGGCTCCACCCCCAAAATCTCCAGGTATTTCCCAACCTGAAGCTGGCAACCTGAGTCACACACTTCTGAGCCCACTGACGTCAATGCATTTAGAAGGGTGTAATTCTCTTTAGGATTGTTCTCTCTCTCTCTCTCTCTCTGTACATATATCCTAGGATTACAGTATTAAAAGTAAAGTTCAGTTGAGCATAAAGATTAATCCTAGTTTTTACTTGCCAAAATGTATAACTTTAGGGCACACCCAAAATGTGACCATGGGGACATGGCAACGCTGGCAGCTGTCATGCTTACTAAGTCCATTGTTACTAACTGTAAGGTATCAGGGCACCAATATACCTGTAACAGAAGCCACACACATAAATGTAAGGTCATTTATTTGATAGACTGATGAATGTTTTGCTGTACTGGGACTTCTGAACTGTAGTAGTTTAATTCCAAATTCCATCAGCTGCAGATAACATTTAAGATGGGCAAAGAGGCTCCATTAGGGCCGTGCAGGGAGGGGAGAGGGGGATTCACCTCTTTTCACTTCTGCATGGTTTCAGTGATGACAGCCACTACTGACACACTATTACAGACCTTTAAAGAAAAAAGTCACCCATCTTTTTTCTTTCAAATGGCTCACAGCAATGCAGTGGTAGTGGTGGTCATTAGTGAAACTATGTGAGGGCGGAAGGATTAAATGGCCCAAGCAGCTGGATCCACATGGATCCCCAAGCAACTGTAATTTCCTTTAAAAGACCTGCATTATCTCTCATTCGACCCTGATGACTGACCATATCCTGCTATCTGACCATAATTGGCAGCTGAATCATTTTCTTAAAAGTTTTACAGAAAGGGTCACATCATCCACAAAAACAAATTAATAGTATGCATGTAACCATTGGAGAGCCAGTGTGGTGTGGTGGTTAAGAGCAGCAGGCTCCTATCTGGAGAACCAGGTTTGATTCTCCGCTCCCCTTCTCCCCTCCTCCGCATAAAGCCTGCTGGGTGACTTTGGGCCAGTCACAGTTTTCTCAGAACTTTCTCAGCCCCACCTTCCTCACAAGATGGGGAGAGGAAGGGAAAGGCAGTTGTAAGCCACTTTTAGACCCCTGGAGGTAGAGAAAAGCAGAGTATAAAAAACCTCCTCTTCTTATATGAGAACGAATTGCTCATGGAAATAGCTCAATAAAAATGCAAAAAAACAACAAGGATACACGGCAGGCCTCTGGATAATAATCATCCCTCACTCAGACACGGCACACAGCTATTGGGGTTGGGGACTCAAAAACACTGTTTAATTCACAAGCTGCCACCATTTATAGAGTCGGATTTAACTGGCTTTCGAGCAAGGGAACCTTTACCTTTTTTATATATAGGCCAAGATCTTTGTGTGTGCATGCATGCACTTCTCTCCCTGAGACCATACACATCCACCCCACATGATTACATAAACCAGCAGTTAACTTTTATTTATGACCTAAACACAAGGTCAGGGGACAGATGCTATACTTTTCCAAGTCAGGCACAGAAATTGGCTCCATCAAGTTGTTCATAGTTGTTTGAAGGTACTGATAAGAGTCTGGGAATGTGTAACTTATTTCCGCCCTGAAAAGTACTGAGACTTACTAGTGATTTCAGCTCTCATACTTTATTTCGGCTCAGAACAAGACGAGAGTACCCAGCTCGCAGGCTGGTTTATATGTGCACAAACCCCGCTCCCCAAACACACCCACACACAAGTGATTGGCTATTTAAAGTGGCCGCGAGTTCCATAGGGTCTCGGCCAGGAGCCTAGCCTGCCGATAGGTGCCGGCTAGGATCCGCTTGTCCCATTGTTACTGAGCGCGAAGCTCGGTCGCTTCACCTGACTGCGTGGTGAAATAGCCGCGCACGCGGTCTGAGATGGATACATTACACCCCTCTCCTCTTGGTCCAAAAGACACACACATAGTCCTGCAAGTAGGCAGGGGCTTTACGTAGAGCAGCGAGGTACGGGAACCAGGGCGGAAGGTGACACCGGGGCACTCGGCTGCAAGATGGTCGGCATTGGCGGTTGGGGTGCTGGTAGTGCTGTTTCTTGGGGCCCGGTCGTGCGGTCGGCTGGGGCCTCGCCGGAAACCTCACTTCGCTGGGCCAGGTCATCCAGTAGCTGAGGCGGAGTGGGAGTCTCCGGGGTGTCTGGGTCCTCGCAGTCCTCGGGGTCGCGTGGCAGTACCCGTCGCTGCAGCTGATCGATGTGGTGGTGAAGTATCTGGCCATCTTTGCTGGAGACATCGTAGGACCTGGGTCCCCGGACTCTCACCACCCGGGCCAGAATCCATGGCGGGCCTTGCACATAGTTCCAGGCGTAGACCGGGTCCTCGGGAAAAAACCCTCTGGCTGCCTCGGGTGACTCTGTGGCCAGTTCCTCTTCCGGTGCTCGGTCGGGATGGAGGCGGTCCAGCCGGGTCGTCAGGCACCGTCCTAACAGGAGCTCCGCTGGGCTGTGTCCCGTCACGGTGTGGGGCATCGTTCTCTGGCCAAAGAGGAATGCGGTCAGCTTGTAGTCCCAGTCCTTGCTGTCCAGGCGACGGAGCGCCTCCTTGGTCGTCCGAACCATGCGTTTGGCTTGGCCGTTGGTCGCTGGGTGGAACGGGGCCGATCTGATGTGGCGAAATCCGTAGTAACGGGTAAAGTCCTGGAATTCGCTAGAGGTGAAGGCCGTACCATTGTTGGTGACCAGGGTGTCGGGAATACCCTGGGCACTGAATGTGTGCCACATGGCCCGGATGGCAGCTCTCGAGGAAGTGGACGGAACCGGAATGACCTTGAGCCATTTGCTGTATGCCTCCATGAGTATAAAGAATATTTGACCCTGGAATGGTCCCGCAAAGTCCAAGTGGAGCCGAGACCAGGGCTTGTGCGAGGACTCCCAGGCTCTAGCGGGAGCCCGGGGAGGCTCGGGCCGGGATTCTTGGCAGGGCTGACACCTCTTGACCCGGTCCTCGATGTCCCGATCCATCCCTGGCCACCAGACATAACTTCTGGCCAAAGCTTTCATCCGGACCACCCCGGGATGTGTCTCGTGGTGTGCCGTGAGGAGTGTTTCCCGCAAAGGGGCTGGAATCACCACTCTGCCGCCCCACATCACGCAGCCTTTGTGGGCTGACAGCTCATCCTTGCAGGATGCAAAGGCCATGAAGTCCGGCCACCCCCTTCTCACCCAGTCCAAAACGCGGCAAAGGATCGGGTCTTTGGCAGTGTGGCGTGCCACTTCTCGAACGTACACCGGTTGATCAGGAAGAGCCTCCAGAAGCATGACTTGATGAGCAGGAGCCGGGTCTGGATCCTTAGACGGCAGCGGGAGACGGCTCAAAGCATCAGCATGTCCCATTGCTTTCCCTGGCCGATGGACGAGCGCATACAAGTATCCTGCCAAGAAAACAGACCACTGGAGCACCCGGGGAGACGTCATCTGGGGGGTTTGGCGGTCAGGGGCCAGGAGGCCGAGGAGCGGTTTATGGTCTGTCAGGTGAAATTTTTTCACCCCCGCCACAATAACCAGCGCCTCCTTGTCAATCTGCGCATAGTTATGCTCGGCCGATGACAAGGTGCAAGAGTAATAAGCAACCGGAACCTCCCGGCCGTCTGGTAACTGGTGGCCCAAGACCGCCCCGACCCCATACGGAGAGACATCACAGGCCAGTACCATGGGAAGGGCCTCATTGAAATGGGAGAGGACCGAGTTGGAGACAAGGAGACCCTTTACCGCCTGGAAAGTAGCAGCGTGCTCTGGGCCCCAGACCCACGGAGCATTTTTATCCAGCAGGCGGTGCAGAGGTTCCGCCACCGCGGCTTTTAGAGGGAGAAAGGAGAGATAAAAATTTAACAGGCCTAAGACTTCTGAAGCTGTCATTGTTTTCGGGAATGGCAGACCCGAGCCAGATGGCCTGGCTTATTGCAGGAACGGCAGACGGCGTCCATGAAGTGGCAAACTCGGCGTTTGTGCACTTCTCCACAGCTGGCGCATTGGGACGATGCAGTAGGGCCTTTGGCCGATGGTGCTCCTCCAGGACGAGGCTGTTGGGAGAGATGGTGGCGTACCTGGAGCACTTCCTTGTTCTCAGAGTTGTCTGACTGGAGCGTTGCTTGCATGCAATGGACCGCCTGCACGCGGCTGTCTTGGTGCGCTTTCTCGTAGGCCGTGGACTCCCTGAGTGCCTTGTCTAGGGTCAGGTCATCCTGGCTAACCAGTTTCCTCCAGAGTTTGGGTTCCCGGAGGCCCAAAAGGAACTGGTTCAGCAAGGTGTTCTCCAGGTGGGGGAAGGAACACCTGGTGGCTGCCTGCTGGAGCCCAGCCAAGAACTCGGAGGCCGGCTCGTCTGGCCCCTGGACCCGCACAAAAAAGTCCATGCGTTCAGCAAACTTTGTACGCTTTGGTGAAAGGTGGTCGGTCAGCCCTTTCACCAGCACCCCATAGGGCTCGTCCATGGTCTGCTTTGATGCAATGAGGTCCTTAAGCAGCAAGACGGTGTCTATGCTACAGGACCGGAGGAGATGGGCTTTGTTCAATGTGCACTTATAGTCCGCACAAATCCACACATCGCCATTTGGCTTGACCGGGGTGACTATCAGAGTCTCCCACTGTGTGGAAGCGATGCGCTCTAACACCCCCTGGGCAACCAAGTGATCAAGCTCCTCTTTGATCTTTGGCTGCATCGCAATAGGAGGGTGTCTGGCCTTAACCTGGATGGGGCAGATAGCCGGGTCGAGGTCGAGGGAAATGGGGGCTCCTGTTTAGCGGCCGAGTGTGCCATCGAAAACCCTGGGGAACTCATTGCACACAGCCGCAAAGTTCTCAGCCCGAGGCTGATTCACCCCCACGATCATCAATCCCAGGGGTCCGAACCAAGAAAGTCCCAGCAGACTGGAGAGCCTCCCCTCACCACCAGCAAGTCCAATTTTCCATGGAAGTTCTGAAATTGCACCGTAAACTTGCCCCAGCCCCGAACCGCCACAGGGTTTTTGTTAAAGTCCTGTAACTTAAACCCCTGTGGCTTTCGCAGAGGGGGTCCCCCCTGTGGGCAGAGCAAGAGCAGCGTTTCCTCTGAAATGATGGAATAGTTAGAGCCCGTGTCTATTTCTATGCTGCAGGTGGACCCCTCTATAAGCACCATCACATGCATCTTATTTGGGCTATCCAGGGGCAAGTTACATACTTGGTGTTGCTGTTGGTGGGCAGAGAGGGTATGGAGGTCGGTGGGTAGATCTGCTGCTGTCTGGTGGGCCGATAGCTCATCCTTGCGGGATGCAAAGGCCGTGAAGTCTGCCTCCCCGGGGCTGTAGGCCACCCCCTTCTCACCCAGTCCAAGACGCGGCAAAGGATCGGGTCTTTGGCAGTGCGGCGCGCCACTTTCTGAACATGCACCGGTTGATCAGGAAGAGCCTCCAGAAGCGCAACTTGAAAATATTAATCATATCAGTTGATCATGCTTTTATTATATCCTTCCCTCTAAGATCTGGTTCATCTTTTTGGAACAGGAATCATAGGCTTGAATCCACTGGAGCATTTTCTGACTGAAAATTATCTACAAACATTCTCTCCTCAGCACTGCCGCAGCCCCAAATGACTCCCTGTATTGTCAAGGGACAATGATCCTTTTCCTCTAAGAGATATGGAGGCAATGAACACATGAGTGGAGAAGGAAAACAGATTTTTCTAAAAAGTAGAAGAATCAGTGCACGAATATGCTTTAGGCACCCCTGAAGAATGACAATGAACAGACCCCCCCCCTCCAAACTGCAGAACAGTGCTTTGTAGCTGGCCAGCTCCAAAGGATCTGTCTGTTGTTTTATTTTCCTTCACCATTTGTGTGATGATTGCCTCCATAGCCCCTAGAGGAAAAGTTCCATTGCCCCTGGACAATATACCCCCTATCTCCACTGTCCTGCCAGTGCAAAAAACCCCAAAACATTTGGGGAGCATTTCAAGCTGCAGCAGGAGGGGGAGTTAAGGAATTTGTACTTTGTGGATGGAGATCCTTCTGTCCATGGAAATGCTCCAGTTGATCCAAGCTATAGGTATTCAGGATGTTTTTCAAGCATTGCTTAATCTGAATATTTGTTTTATTTTGTTTTGGAACTGAATTCTCTATTCCCCCTCCCACCCCACATCTCTTCTGTGCTAAATAAAGTTTTAAAATTGGACTGAACATTCCATAGCAACTAATTGCTGGCACCTCATGTGCTTACACAGCTTGTGTATTACAGCACAAGGTTAAGAAATTGTGAAGAAGCAGTAAGTCTTGCAACTGTATCTGGACACAGACACACAGAGGATAATAATTCTTGCCTTCTCTCAGGCAAGCTGACCTAGAGGTAGTGACAGTCCCTAAGGGAGCAAAGATCCTGTGCGAATAAATATCTGCTACAGGTTCAAGTCTTGTTTGAGTTGTCTGTGTTGATTTATTGTTTCTCCTGTCATACCTGGCAAATTCCATGTGTATATTTACTTTGCTGGTCTGGGAGCCATTTTTATATCATCTTTGCCTTGTAGCTCTCCAAAGTAAACTTTTAATCAATTTTGTTTCACTGTGGGAAAGAGATCTGAGCTTCATAAGAAAGTTGGGTCCAATTTTTAATAAAAGTGGTTGTAATATCCTCTGGGGTCTGGTGTGTAGGAACAAGTTCACCTGTCCAGATAGTCAGCACACACAAGAATCTGACCTATTATGAATGGATGTTTCCCCTCACTTTCACTTTGCATGTCCGTTGGGTTACTGTAGATTTTCAGAGCAGTAAGCCTTTAATCTTGACGTTGGATTCTGGCCCCGCCTTACGCACCATTCTTTTTTCTCTGATGTATTTATTCTGCAGCTACAATTAAAAAAACCACACTTTTCTAAATCAGGGTGGAACCTCACTTGTGACATGTGAGGGTGGTGTCCAAAGTTTTTAAATTAAAAATTACACAATTGCACTATTGCAGCTGTGCAGTAGCGTCCAGCAAGTGCCTTCCATTTAAATCCTCATGGTTCAGGTTTTACCCATGTGTGTTATCTCATTGAATTAAAGGGAACAGAAAGGAACACAGGCAAAAGGGGAAAACCCACTGTTGAAACTGACCAGACTTTTCCTGAAACTGACAAACAGCTGTGAAGCCCCATTTCCCATATTGCCTTATACTAGGGGATTCTCTGTTGTGTTATCGACCACTGTGAAAAATGGGAAAGAGTCACACAATCTCATAATATGGGGAACATGTTGAGTGTATACAATGCACGGTACAACTCACTGACACTGGCATTGCAAGCTGTGATCGTTGGCAACATGTGCGTGCATGCACACACCTTGCAAAGTTGGCTGCAACTCCACCATGCTTTGTACAGGACTGCAATATGTATGGGGGAGGAGCCTTGGGCAGAAACTCTGGAGAGCTTTTTTAGTCTTGTGCCACTAAACTGAAAAAAATCAGGGGGTATTTTCATCAATGCCCTAGTGCAGCTGCATAGGAATGCTAATTTCCTGCCCTTCCTTGCAAATTTGTGTGGTTTTCTCTTTGTGATTCTCTCATTTGATCCTGCATATTGGTCGTGATCTTGACAATTTTTTTAAGCCTGTCCTGTGCAGATTGTGTTCTTCCTCCAAATGGATCGATCCCAAGCAATTCTTAAGTTTGGCGGTTTGCAGAAGGTCCATGTGGCTCAGCTGCCATTTTAATATTAGGCTCCTAGAGACTGCCAAAATGCCACACACCCCCGTCAAAACATTGTTCACTAAAGCAGTAAAGGGGGAAATGTTTTCAAAGCTTTAGTCTTCCCATTCTAGTGTCTCAATCTCTTTACATTTCACGTCAAATTTCATTCTGCACTGATGATCCCCCCCCTTATTTTGTTTGCATGCAGCACTGAAATCTTTTTTTTTCCACTGGGGACTCTGCCATCTGCCTCCTCTCTGATCCCTCTTTCAAGTCAATACCAGCAGAGAACTAAACCTTGCACAGTTCCTTTTAAACTCCCCACCAATTAATTTTTTTAAAATCAGCAATCTGAGATTAACAGTAGTCTCATATCACTAGACCCATGCTGCCTGCCTAAAAAAAATAATTAAAAAAAAATTAAAACCAAGGGGAAAATGGAGCTTGTACACTGATGAAGGGAGAGGATGGCAGACATTGCAAAGTGGGTGGAATGACCTTGATGTGGGTGGGGAGTGACCTTCAAGGGACAGCAAAAGGTTGGGGGGAGATCTGCGGGAATCTGCACACTTTTGAATTACCAGGCCTCATTGACCTTTGAGGGAGGAATCCTTGGGGCCAGGCCTGACAAGGGTTGACAGCTTCCGGTTGAGAAATCCCTAGAGATTTTCATGGTGGAGTCTGAGGAGGGCAGGGTTTGGGGAGGGGGGGTATAATGCTGGATATAATGCCACAGAGTCCACCCTCCAAAGCAGCCATTCCCCCCCCCCCGAGGGACAGATCTCTGTTGTCTGGAGTTCAGTTGTAATTCTGGGAGGTCTAAAGGTCTCACGTGGAGGCTGGCAATCCTAGGGCTGGCAGCATCCTCTGGGTAGGCCTGGCTTCTTGCTGCCGTTGAATAACAGTCACCCTATGAAAGCCAGTGTGGTGCAGCAGTTAGAGTTTCAGAGTAGGTTCTGCAAACCGCAGGTTCAGACCCCATCTTGCTGTGAAAGCTGGCTGGGTGATTTTGAACCAGTCACATGCTTTCAATATAACCTACCTCACAGGGTTGTTGAGCAGATAAATAGGAGGAGAATATAATGTAAGCTGCTTTGGTCCCCACTGTGGGGAAAGACTGTAATTTTCCTAGATAGAGGCTGTGGGAGAGAAGGGTGGAGACGGAAAGCTGAAGACTGAGGGACAAAAAAGTAGGTTGGCTGTTGGGTGGACAGGAAATAGGGTTGCCAACTCCAGGTTGGGCAATTCCTGGACATTGGAGGGGTGGAGCCTGGGGAGGGTGGGATCTGAGGAGGGGAGGAAGTTCAGACCAGTATAGTGCCATAGATTCCACCCTCCAAATTAACCATTTCCTCCATGAAGAACTACCATTGCCAGCCTCCAGGTATCACCCAGAATTACAACTGTTGTCCAGGTGACAGAGATCAGTTCCCCTGGATAAAATGGCTGCTTTAGAGCGTGGAGTCTATGGCATTATACCCTGCTGAGGCTGCTTGCCTCCCCAAGCCTCACTGTCCCAAGGCTCCACCCCCTAACCTCCAGGAATTTCTCAACCTGGAGCTGTCAGCCCTAAGGTGAATTGATCTATGTAGCTGGGAGATCTGTTGTAGTTCCCAGAGTGCTGCCCTTGCTGCTGTGGGGGGCTGAGGAAGCAGGTGGGTGGCTGGGAGCACCGCCCCCACCGCTGCTGCTGCTGTGGGGGGGGGGAGGAAGCAGGCAGGAGGCTGGGAGAGTGATGGGGGCAGAAAGAGAGACTGATGGGGTGGGGGCAGAAAAACAAAGAGAATGATTAGGGGGCAGAAAGAGAGAGGAAGTAACATGCATGGAGGAGAGATAGAGAGTAAGAAAAGGGGGGCAGAAGGAAGAGAGAGTGTGAAAGAGGTGGGGGGATGGGATAGCCGCTCCTGCAAGTTTCTTGTGGGTCCCCACTTATAGTCTCTATTTCCCTTTCAACCTAAAGATTCTATGATTGATTGGAAAGACTGGGAACTGGATCTAGACCCTCAAAAGCAGAATGTATTGCTGCCCAACAAGTACAATGTTCTGCCCTCCTTGCAACAGGAAATTTAGTAAGTAAATATTACACTAGGTGTGAGCAATCAGTGTAATACTTATTTATAAGCTTATTACAGTCCTTAAAACTGTAATCTCTAACATAAATTGTTCATTGAAGACTAACAAAATATGTGGCAAGGTATGAGCCTGAAGAAATGAGCAGTGACTCAAGAAAACTCATACCCTGCCACAAATTTTCTTAGTCTTTAAGGTTCCAGTGAACTCTTGCTCTTTTCTGCTGCTACAGACAAATGAACACGGCTACCGATCTTGGTAAATTGTTCATGTTAATAAAACGCCTTCATTATTTCTCCTTGTTTATTGGGTTTTTTTTAACATTCTTCTTTCCACACTTCCAGGTGGGGGTATGTTAAGCATGGCTGTATATTAATTCCAGAGCTGCTCTTTTTGTCCAGTTAAGAACCAACCACAAAACAATCCAAAAGGAAACCACTGTGATGTACTTATATCTGTGCAGGCCTTTAAGCGAGCCTTCACAAACTCGGTTTCAGTTTCTCTCCTCAAGGACTGTCTGGGAGGGGCCTCACTTTGTTCTAGGAGAATGTGTGTAGGTTGTGATTCCAAGCAGGGGCCATTTCCTGTGGGAGCACACAGGAGAAAAGCTCCGGCAGTAAGGAGCCCAGGGAGCGGGCACATGCAACAAGCCCTGCCCCCTGCTCCCAGCAGCCCTCAGTTGGGCCACGAGGAGCAAGAAGCAGCCAGGTAAATCGCAGAGCCCCCCCCCCCGGCCCACCTTCATGTACAGGCAGATCTGCACGTCCCCCCCCCCAATAGCTAGCAATCTAAAACTGACCAGTGGCACCTTTAAGACCAAATTTTATTTAAGTACAAGCTCTCCCTCCTCTGCGAGGACAGATCTGCACGTTCCCCCCTCCCCCCAATAGCTAGCAATCCAAAACAGTCCAGTGGAACCTGAGCGGTGGGTGTTGCCTTCCGACACACTTCTGGTGATGTCAGGGGGTGTGGCATATGCAAATAAATCATGCTAATAAATTATGCTAATGAGCTCCTGCACCTCTTTTTCTACGAAATGACCCCTGGTTCCAAGTATCTTCTAGGTTGGAAAGTGCAAAGAAGCCTATTGTTGAAGCTGTCAGAGGCCTATTATGCACACACATCTTACTGCAGATTTTCAGAGCAGTAAGCCTTTAATCTAGACTTCAGATTCTGGGCCCGCCTCACACACCATTCTTTTTCCTCCGGTTTTGTTCCTGTTCAAACACCTCATTGGTATGGTAGTCATTAAGAGCTGATCCCTGGAGTTGAAAGTAGACTCACCCTGCTGAATATGTCCCTGCTTCATTCTGAAGGACTTTTTGAAAGTGCTGGGTTTGCCTTTTTTCAATATTTCCTTTCTGATGATGTAGGATTAGCTTCATTTCTGAAAGTGTCTGTTGATTGGGTGTGTCAAGTCATGTCGCGTAGCTTAAATGTTACCTTTGTCACATGTCTTTATTCCTTCACTGCTTTTGCCAAAACAGAGCTCCTGATCTGAAACCTGTCAATCAGTCCTCTTACTCTGGTGGTAGAAGCTGTTTTTTTATTCCAGGTATGGTGTGCTGCTGTTTAAGGACTTGCCTGACACAGGGGGAGGGTTGTGTGTATATGTTTTTTTAATGAATGTGCGGTGGAACAGCATGAAGTCCTGCAGCCTTCAGTGCTGTGTGAGAGGTGGGGCTTCAGAGGTTTCCAGTGATCATGCAGTGATCTGTACACATGCAGAAAGTAGAGCTTTTTCAGACAGTCCACTCAGTTGTGGTTAGCCTATTCCGTGGATTTGTGCTGCTGAATGAGTTGGTGGAACATTGCTATGACTGTTGAAGGAGGACAAGCCTGTTGATACAGAATTATTTAATGGGTTGTATGTACTTTTGGAAGGGCCAGCTAGAAGTTGTCCTAAATGAGTTGAAACTCCTTTGGGAGACTATTTCCAATTGCATTCATTGGGCTACATTTGTATGAATGAAGTAATTACCCTTGGCACTTGTTGAATCAGAGTCATAGACACTCACGGAACAGTTTGGAAACTGAAGTCTTTGTTGGTCTGGTAAGTGGTGGTGAGATGGAATTCTGCTTACATTGCATGTTACATTGTATATTTTAGCCAAGCGAATTTTGCAATTTTTATTTACATTCATCTAAACCAGGGGTCCCCAACCTGGTCCCTGTGGGCACCATGGTGCCTACCAGTGTTCCCTCTAAGCTGAGTTAGTGTGAGCTAGCTCACAGTTTTTTAGCCTCTGGCTCACACATTTTTGTCCTAGCTCAAGAAGGATGGCTCCAGTGCAAACTAATTTATGCAGTAACCAAATTGCTCTCTCACAACCTTAATGCCAGTAGCTCACAAAGTAGAATTTTTGCTCACAAGACTCTACAGCTTAGAGGGAACATTGGCTGCCTACCGACACTTTTCCTCATGCCCACCAATGGTTCTTAGTATGTAGACAAAGGCAGATTGGGCTTTTGTCAAGCAGGGCTTCTGACTGGCTGTTGAAGGTTGGATTGACTGTGGAGCTCTTTACAAATGTTGTGGTGGCAGATGGTTTTGGATATTGTAAAGCTGCATACAAGAGAATTTGGAAGGAAAGGGGTTAAGAGAATTCTCTCACTCGGGTACACTGGGCAGTTGGCCCCACCCTCTCCCAGGTTAGATGCTGAGCCTCTTTGGCCCTTACTTGCCTTCTGGTTCATCTTACATGTTGCTTGCCTTCTGGTTCATCTTACATGGGACCTCTGTTCTTCTCACTCTTACCTGGGCTTGGAGCTGTAGCAAGTTAACCTATTTTTGGAAGTTAATCTGTTCACAGTAAGTTAAATGTACCTACATGATTATGCCATGTAAGATATGCTCCTATTTTTGTAAGTAAAATTCCTTTCTCTTGTTACCATTGGAGTCAGATCATGTTTGTAATTTGTTTGAATAGTGTTTTCCCCTTAACTGGGAAACATGGAGGATCAGGGATATCGTGTAAAGCTTCTGTGCGTCCAAGGCAAATGATTTTTTTACATTTAACCCAATAAGCACAAGGATATTTATTGTGTGATTGTAGGTAAGCTTATGTGCACTGAAGAAAATATTTTCAAAAACTATGTTTATTTAAAAAGGCACCTTGCTAAATAGTTCTTCCACCTGAAATGTTGAAAAGTTACTATTAGAATTATATCTAATGTAACTCCCTGCTATTTTGTGGTTGCACCCACCATCCTGTGTCAGAATTCCAATGATGCTCAAAAAGGTTGGGGATCCCTGATCTAAATGAACCCTTTATTTTATCATAAATGTAAATCAAGAGCATAAAGTTAAACAGAACATTAACAAGCAGAGACCAGTGAAATTCTGCAAAAAATATAAAGGAGACATTTAGATTAATAGGGAAGAGGGTTTGGGGATGAATCACACTTACTTTTTATGAACACTGCAGCATTAATGCATAGTCTATACCTGGCTTTGCCTAACAATGCAGACTTGGAAGTGAACTTTTCTGTGCACTTCGATGTTGGTACATAGAAAACAGCTCCAAAAATACCAGGTGCCATCAGGAGGTCCATCAATGGGGCCAGGACACTAGAAGCTCTCCCACTGTTGGCCCCCCCAAGAACTAAGAATACAGTGCATCACTTGCCCTGGACTGAGAGTTTCTATCTATACCTTGTGGCTATAGCCACTGATGGACCTTTGCTCTATATGTTTATCTAATTCCCTCTTGAAGCTGTCCATGCTTGTAGCCACCACCTCCTCCTGCGACAGTGAATTCCATGTGTTAATCACTCTTTGGGTGAAGAAATACTTCTTTTTACGTGTTCTAACCCAACTGCTCAGCAATTTCATTGAGTGTCTAGTTGCCAGCCTCCAGGTGGGGCTGGGGATCTTCTGCTTTTACAACTGTGTAGGAATATTCTGTGTGCACGCCCCTTCTGTCACAGGTTTTGGTTAATTCAAAATGGAGTTTTGATTCAAAAGTCTGGTTCAGGCTTCTGCGGCCTGCTTTGGGGTGTTGTCTGCCTTGCTGGGGGAAAAACATACTGACCTTGCAATAGGGAGATAAGACAGCTGTGCTGGAGAGTCATCTCTTCGTACGTGACCACAAGTAATTCTGCAATGGGGACTGTCTCTGCTCAAGTTGTTGTTTCTTACTGCTCACAGTAATGGGGGTGTGTGCTTCTTCACCAGGCTGGTAACTGTGTAGCTGAAACCTTATTCATGTGTAAGGCTTGTGCAGGCACCTTCTATGTGTTGCATCACAACAGGTGACTTAAAGTGTACAGTTCTTTGAGCCTATGTGTGTGTGTGCACAGTCCATTGTGTGTAGCAATAAATATAAGTCCATAAATCAAAATATCAAGTTCATTCTCTAACATCCCACAATATAGTAGCCTGCGCTATCTGCTGCCAGTATACTCTGAAGGTGCATCAGGAGAGAGCTTCCTAACTTTCTATAGGAGTGAGTGCTTGGGTCCCCAGAAAAGAGCAGCCTTCTCGGAGGGTCAAGAACAGGTTTGAGTCCCAACTCCCTCAGTGGAGACAGCACCCTAAGGATCCTTATCAGAAACGGGCACTGCGTCGGCTCCAAAGTTGGCCCCAGCACCAAGGAGTTCACCGAAACCACCATCTAAGAAGTTGAAGACTAAAATTGTCTAGACATAAAGACTCCTCTGCCAAGTGTTCCTTGCCCTCAAAGGCTTAAGTTCCTTGGGTGCCTCATCCCCAGACTCCATTGCTGCCCCCAACTCTGGTGGCTAGCCTTGAGTCCTCAGATGAAGTTGAGGTTGTGGAGGTTTGTCATCAGTTCAAGAGTCTCAGACCAGGGGTACTCCAGCTGCTTTGCCAGGAGTTTCCCTTCCTTCATCCTCACAGGCCAGAGGCCTGACTTCCCCTCTACCTAGACAGCCCCTTTTCTACTCCTATACCCCAATCCTTCCCCACAATAGTCCTGTGAAACCTCTCCAGCCCCAATGTCCACCCACTAATCAGTCCTTTTTATTAGGAGTCCAGCCCACAAGAGGCAGATCAGGCTCTGGTGAGGCTAAGTCTATTGCCTTTGTATCCTTGTGCTCTGCGCAACTGCCCATGCTACCTCCAGGCTCTCTCAGCATCACTATGGAAGCATCCTTACAGCCTCTATCTGCTGTGGTGCTGGTGTCCACCGGTTCCTCTGTTGCTGCGTGGGTTCCTACTTTCTGGTTGGACTGCCTCTCTGTCAGCAGTTGCTCCTCTGCTCCCAAGTTCTCTCTGCCTGCAGCCTTGGAGAAGCATCTCCGCCCCCTTGGGGCCCTCACAGCTTCCTAGAAAACACCAGGGGAAGCAGCATAGCAAACAGGCCCCACATTTTCTTAGTGAGTCTGTTGTTAAGGGTAAGCCACACCAATGACTAGTGGAATCTGCTGCCCTCACACCTTATTTCACCTTTAGACTAGCTGCTTTCTCAGGTGCATGGGAGACCATCGTCCAGGATACCTGGGTGTTATCTGTAGTTCACTCTGTTTATTTCTTGCCATTTAAGTGTCTGCCTTCAGGCCAGTTGCTCCCTGGCTGTTCTGCTCCTGTTACAGTTTGAAGTTTCTCAGTTGTTTACCATAGGCCCTTTGGGTAAACTCAGCTTTAAGACCTTTCACAAACCTATCTTAACTATTGATCCTTTCATCCTCCACAACTTAGAAACAACATCCCTTGTGGGCAATTTTTGCATTTGAAAAGAAACTCCACATTTTCTATGGATTATGTGAAGGATGCTATAGTTTTGTCTCATCAGTTTACCAGGAGAGGTTATCCTACCAGGATAGTGCACCAGACAACACTTAGAGCAGAGTCTCAAGACAGTAAGTATTTGCTAGCAGAGAAACAACAGAGTTCTGTATTACGTGTTCAATGTATTTTTCACTATACTCTGCTAGCTCATCCTATTAGAAACATTATTTACAAGTATTGGTACATCCTAGCTACCAGGCTGCTTAGAGAAACCCCTTGTGGGTTTTCACAGAACCAAAAATCTGGGTGACTTTTTAGTAAAATCTGATTTTCAATATTTATTTAAGACTTTACCCCCAGTTTCTGAACATTTCAGATGTGGGAAAGGGTGTTTAGCATGCCCATTAGTTTTGGAGACTAAAGTATTTCAGCATCCTAAAGGATTAGGATCTTGAAATTTGTCAAATTTTATCAATTGCAACTCCTAAAACACCATCTATTGTATCATATGCAAATGTAATTTACTAGACCTGTCAAGGTCCATATCCTTGAACACATTTCTAGAATTAGACCTAATGTGCAAGAAGCATCGGGTCTGTCACAACATTGGGGTGTGCCCCCAATGTTTATTTGGTCAGGCTGGCTTGGGATATAAGGAAATTTGGCTGGTGTTCAATGTTCCCTCTAAGCTGAGTTGTTCCCCTGTTTCCAACCAGAGACCCTAGAGCATGCCTCTCTATGATAAAATAACGAAGCTTATCCTGGGTTTGAACCAGTGAACTCACAGCAACACGCCGCAAAGCAAAATTGGAAAGAAAATAAAGAAAAAGATTTTAAAAGCAACATAGTTCCAGTGGATTGTTAAAGCACACAGAAAATAACAAAACTAACTTCCTAAATACACTTACTGCAGAACAGTTCTTAACTTCTTAAAGTTCTAGCAAACAGTTCAAAACAAGCAGAAAATGTATTATAGTTGTAGCATATAGCAAAAGGAGGTACCAGGAGTGATGGAAGGGGAATAGGATTGGAATAGCCTGGTTGAATAGACTATATTTTATAGAAAAATGCCTCCTGACCCCCTTCAACCAATCATCATGCTGTCTCCAAGGGACCTCCTGGAAGATGAGCATATTTCAACTGCTCAGCTTCTTCCAGCTGAAACCAGTGAGCTAATTACGTAGTAGGCCTAGAAAATGGCCGTGGTGGATTAGGGGGGGGATAGCTAACACCTGTTGTTGGTTGGGCAGTGCAGAGAAAAAAAATCAAGTGGAATTTTACTCAAAAGATGGCTTCTCTCTTGACATCATAAATCAATCCTGACAAGTGGAAGATGCAAATTTGGTCATGCTGTCCATCCAAGGACATGATTTAGCCACTAGTTCTTTGTTATTAGTGACATGTACATAGTTACATATAGAGGAAAATATCTATGATGTATTTAAACGTTCAGGATGTGTGTATAGCTAGAAAATATTTATATAAGGGTATATTTAAAGGCTATAGACAGCTGATCCACTTTTTGTTATCACAGATCCCATTGGTGACAATGGAGGAGGCTTAGTAAGGTCAACAAACCCAGTGAGTTTAGGTTTACTTTTCAGCACCTTCTTAAGCAGTGATAACAAATCCACTGCAGTGGTTTATTTCTGATATACAACACATACAAAGAAAAGTTATTAGCAATCACCTACTAGTATAAAGTCAACCATTTAGGAAAATTAGACCCTGGGCTTTCACAAGGACACTCTGCTCTTGCTGCAGATCCTCCCACAGTTGAATCATTGGGCAGAAACTTTCCTTGGTGTTAGCTTTAAGTACATGATATAGGATATTTCCCTGCATATGTAAGATACATGTCATTATGTATTTGTAAACGACATTTACATGAACTTGTTTGGCCCCTTGAATTATACTACTTGTGACAGGGATAGGTCAGTGAGAGAACCTACCATGTGTGGGTATGTTAAGTTGCTTCTGACATATGGCAACCCTACAAGAGCATCCACTTACCTGAGGCTAGAAGGTGCACCTCATAAAGAAAGCCCTGAGGCACTGCTGGAAGTGATAGAATGGACAAATAGGTCTGGGAAAGACAATGCAAGCCCCCGGTGGAAACAGTGTGGGCTAATGAACCTGGAGGAAGGGGAGTCAGCAACTATTAGCAGCAACTGGGAGTAGGTGGGGTGACAGGCCAGCTGCACCAAGGTGCTTGTTAAGGCAAGGATTAAAAGCAGCAGCCAGACACTCCTGGGGTGTGGCTGATGGAATCGTGAGGGGATCGAGTGAACCATGAGGCAGGAAGGGTACTGTTAACTGGCCCTCTTTTGCCCTTCCTTTGTATGAAGGTTTGAATCAATACCTCTTACAGAACTGACTTGAGAGTCCAGCATGTACTTGGGGGAACAGGAACAATGGAATCGAGACCCTTACCCAGCTTGCTACAGGTTGTCCAGGAGGTGCCCGGTCCTGCCGCTGTACTGGCTCAGCTAGTTACCAGGGTGACCACACACTGGAAACGTAGTCTGGAATCAAGTCAAATAACAGAGCCAAGGGTCAGAAAGCCGGGAAATCAGTCCAAGGTTGCAGGAGCAAGGAGTGGCTGCTACAAGCCAGGAGCAGATCTGAGCTTGCACTGTTGCTATCATGCTGAGGCAGGTGCATGGGGTGTTTATGAACATGTCCTCCCTTCCCTGGGAGTCAATCTGCCAAGACTCATAGCTCCTCCCATTGCTTTTGCAAGAGCTGCAGCCTGGCACTCTTCCTTCACTCTTGCATATTCAGCTTCTGGCATGCCCTGCATCTGGGGCACTCAGGAGGACTTGGTGGTAGGGTTGCCAAGTCTATCTTCGCCGGGAGCGGGGGGCTCCCGGCCAGCATCTTGTGTGTGTGCGCACGCGCTGCACGCACGTCACCCGAAAGTGACGGGAGGACGCCAGGCACGCTGGGGGCAGGGCCACGGCCATACAAGGGAAAACCATAGAGTTTTCCCTTGTATGGCTGTGGCCCCACCCCCAGCGTGCATGGTGTGCTCGCGTCACTTCCGGGTGATGCGCACGTTGGGGTGGAGTTCCCCCCGGGGCCCAATCCAGCCGGGGAACGGGCCTCTGGGGCGGGGGTTACCCCGCCCCCCGGGGGGACTTGGGATCCCAACTTGGTGGGGATTCTGGCCTTGGGGTGTCTTCAACTGGGGGTGCTGGGCCAGGCTCTGGACCAGTCTCTCCTTTTGGCTGCAAGTCCTGTGTAGCTGCTGGGGCCCCTTCTCCCTCAGGTGCTATTGAAGGTTCCTCTTCTGGGCTGACTCCAGAGGAGGCTGGGTTGCTCCATGCCTCATCTGAGGAATTGTCAGCCTCAGCAGAGCCAGTACCCACGACAGCCACACTCCTTCATTATTTATTTGTTTGTTTGTCTATAAATTAAATTTATGCATAAGCATCCTATAAGATGTTCTTGCAGCTTCATTGCAGGCACGCCACCAAACTGGCTATATTGTGCTCTGGGATAGGAGAAATCTTGATTGCAGATCTCCTACGTATTGTTTAGTCTTTCTCAAAGGAATTGTATTTGTGAAGAGATATGTCCTAGAAAATGTCACTAAGGAGAAGAAAGTCATTACAATTCTGGAACATACTTCTTTATATTTACTCCTGATAGTTAAAAGTAATTCAGTTCAATGGCATATTTGTGCAGTCCTGTTTATAAAATGCCTATCTCAATGTTTTTCCTTGTCTAGAGTTCATTGCCAAGGCTCCAACGTTTGGCTTGCTGGGAAATCAGTATGAAGACGCTGTTTCAGAAGTTGTTAGTTTTCCTTTTCTTTGGAAGTTTCTTTGGGATTTTTCTTCTGCAGAAGTTCTATAACTGGCTACCGGAAAAGAAGGGTGAGACAGAAGGGATAATGATGTTGAGGGAAAAGAGCCTGACTGAATTAATATTTGAAGCCCCCAAAAAGACCAATTTCAGTTTTAGCTAATCATCCCTTTTGAAAAGTACTGAGTTCGCCGCATGGAGGACTCAGACGATGACATACTGTAGCACACGTTTATTGTACTTAACACAGACAAAGACTAACTCTAAAGGCCGGCAGGCCAACTAAGTGCTCTTGCTTGTTTGAGGGCTCAAACAGATAAGATGATCACTCAACTCAGCCCATCCGTCAAATGCAAAATATAAATTCTGCAAAGGTTTGTTGGTGTTTTAACAACAACAGCAACAAAAAAAATTCAACCTCCACTTGATTTTCATATTTGGAACCAGTCTACCATTTTTGAAATTCATATTTTAAAGGAAACAATATGTGTTTTGTATTGCATGGATGGTCAGAGAGGTGTGATCTTCATCTTATCTGTTTCAGCCCTCACTGAATGGCTTTGGCCTAGTGCAAAGTCCAGGCTCACCCCCCCCAAAGGTTCCCCAGTTCTCTAGTGGTGCTGTGAAGGCAGCCTATCAAAATATGTTGTCAAAGGCTTTCACGGCCGGAGTTCACTAGTTGTTGTAGATTTTCCGGGCTGTATGGCCATGACCTTGGCATTGTAGTACCTGATGTTTCGGCAGCAGCTGTGACTGGCATCCTCAGACATATAATACAGAAAGATGGAGTACTCTCTATGTCAAGGTGGGAAGAAAAAATGGTAGGCAGGTAATTTATATCTACTCAGGAAGGTGGGGTAGGGCTGAGTCATTATCTTGTAGGAGTTCCCCAGGCTGTGACATGCTAATGGAGGAGCTTTCCTGAAAAGGTTCTTTTGCTTTCCTGAGGAGGTTCTTTCACCACCCTCGGCAAAAAAGAAGCATAATCAAAACATTAGTGGACTGCGCAAGACAGATATGTGAACCGCACTTTCTCAACAATTAACTAAATTATCTAAACCACTCACTTCAAGCAAATGGCTACTCCAAGAATTAAATCAGAAGAGCAATTAAACCAGAGGTAAAACAAACAACTGAAGAAAAACAGTCGTGTTTTTGCCATATATCAAAGGAATCACTGATCAGATGGGAAAACTTATGAAAAAACACAACCTACAAACAGTATTCATACTCACCAGAAAAATACAACAGATAATACGATTGGCAAAAGACAGAAGAGACCCCCTCACTTCTGCGGGAGTAGACAAGAAACCATGCAGCTGTGGACAGATTTATATTCGGACCACATAGCGTAGCATTTAGACAAGAATAAAAGAACATGAAAGACACTGCAGACTGGGCCAACCTGAAAAATCAGCCGTGGCTGAACATAGCCTAACTCAAACAGGACACAGTATCCTATTCCAAGACACTGAAAGGCTGGACAACACATCCAATTACCATGTCAGATTATACAGGGAAGCCATAATTCATAAACATAATTTCTTTAAAAATAAATAGGGCATGGTTTCCTGTCCTGAAAAACACAAAACGCTCTACATCTTACAATAGCACTACAGATAAGATTAGAATTTCAACAACCAATCCATATGCAAAAGAACCTCCTCAGGAAAGTTCCTCCATTAGCATGTCACAGCCTGGGGAACTCCTACAAGATAATGACTCAGCCTACCCCACCTTCATGAGTATATATAATTACCTGCCTACCATTTTTCTTTTCACCTTGACATAGAGAGTACTCCATCTTTCTGTATTATACATCTGAGGATGCCAGTCACAGCTGCTGGTGAAACGTCAGGGACTACAATGACAAGACTACGGCCATACAGCATGGAAAATCTACAACAACTAAAGCCTATCAAAAGTTTAAAATACTTTTTTTTCCATTTAAAAGCCTATATAAATAATAAGGGGTTGGATCCAGCACAGATTTTTCATGGGTGCAGGGACTCCTGCCCACGTAATGTACATTTCCCAGCTCTTCCCACCATGACAGCCCGAAATGCCCCTGAATTCTGATGTTGGGGGAGAGGGAGCCCCCATGACGAGGATCTGGGCTGGCTTGGGAGGTGGAGCTAAGAAAGTCATTCTGCATGTGCAAAGTCCTTACACCTGCAGAAAAAATACACTGAAGCCAACCCAATATCATGAAAAAGGTGCTGCCTGCAAGACCATTAACTTATGAAGTAAGATGTTGCCATATATGGTGCTAGATGTTTCCTTTTGCATAGCAGAAAAATGTTCAAAGGGCAGTGCTGCCAGGTTTAGTTTATTTTCTGTGAAAGAGCAGAGTACTGGAGACTTGTGGTATCTGCAACAAAGCACAGTAGAGGCAAGCAAGCATACCTTTAGCAGGGAGCAGGTTCCTGTAGGGTAACTGCAAAGTGTCTCTTCCAGTTGCAACGAACTCTAGAAACCCTTCAATTTCTCTCCCTGCTTATCTCTGTTGACTTAACCTGCCTTTTGCTATGACTTAGCCCCATACCTTCAGCTGGAGGGATTTCACTTTCTCCAAGTTCTGATGGACATTGCATTCTGAAGGCAAGAGATTTCCAGCCATCAGAAGCCATCTCCTTTAATCAGCTCTCACTAGCCAATCATCTAGTACTAGCAATTAGACTAACAAAGGAATGGTCTGCTGACATCACTAACTCCATCAAATCGATGAGTAATAAAAATGAACCAGCCCCTTAATTCATTATCACTCATTATGCAAGTCAGTGCTTTTTTAAAAAAACCACAAATTAATTTCATCCAGACACATGGGTGCTTTCACATATGCTAGATAATCCAGTTTCAATCCATTTCAGCGACTGTTTGCAACTAGATTTTGCCATTTCACCCAGCAAAATCCAGTTGCAAAGAGCATTAAAAGTGGGTTATAAGTGCATAATTTAGTGTGTGTGAAGGCACCCATGGTGTAATTTTTCTGTTCTCATAACTGTTCTTCTAGATCCTGAAAAAGAATGGCTTAAAAGACAAAATGACCGTAGAGATCAACTGAATATCACCTGCCTGAATAAAACTCTCTCAAGTTCAGAATGGAGACTGGAGAATAAGGTTGCCCGACAGCTCTTTGTGGTACAGAGTCTGAGGGTGATCTACTGCGAAGTACCCAAAGTTGGCTGCTCCAACTGGAAGAAAATCCTTCTACTCCTCACACTCAACCTTGGCAGAGACCCCTCTGAAGTAGACCAAATTGAAATCCACAAAACTAGATTTCTGAAGAGATTGAGTTCTTACCCTTCTCAACAGCAAATGGAGTTCCTGAGCAACTACACTAAGGTGATGTTCACCAGGCATCCGCTTGAAAGACTGGTATCTGCATACAGGGACAAGCTCCTCCATAATGAGCCTTACTTTAGCACTGTATTGGCAGATGAAATCAGGGCCTTGTTCAGGAGGAACATAAATTCCACTGAGCGAGTGACTTTCCAGGAATTTGTAGAGTATGTTGTGACAAGGAAACACAAGGATTTGGACATACACTGGAAGCCAATGTTTGCACTCTGTGATCCCTGCAACATTCATTATGACATTCTGGGAAAGTATGAGACATTGGTGCAAGATGCCAAGCAAGTTCTCAAGAGAATTGGAGCTCCAGAAAATCTGTACTACCCAAATACCAAGATGTATAGTTCAGACAAACGGACTAATGAGAATATCACCTGGAAGTACCTGAGGCAAATCAGCTGGAAAAACATAGAGAAGCTCAAGGTGCTTTACCAGATGGATTTCTCTTTGTTTAACTATTCTTAAAACATTAAAAATGAAACTTTGCTCTATGGTTCAATCACATTGAATATATAAAAAAATATTTTATATGATCATTTCTTTTCAACCATGCCAATAAAATCAAAATCTCATTTGTACAGCATATTAAGTGTGGGAGGGTTTGCTTGGAGCCATAGAAAGCACTAATGATACTGCGTTGTGGAAATGGCCTTGGAACAAGCCAAACTGAGTAGTCCCTGTGGAGCTACAATGTAGAGCTGCCCCTACAAACAAGGGGCACTGGCTCACCCATTGCCTCATCCTGCAAAATGATGACAGTGAAAGGAAGAGGTAGTTGGTGCTCTGAAACTGATCATCATTGCCAATGAAGGATTTGAGCCAAGCGGCCCCATAAACATTGGCAGAGTTGCTGGAGCTTGTGCCACCTGTTCCTCACCACTAGTGGCGTCTAGGGCAGCAGCGCTCTGGAAAATTTCCCTGTAAATTAAATGGCCAATCTGCCCCTGAACTGTAGTAAACTCCACTGTTTGTTGTATGAATGAGCTGTGTGTTTGCATTCTGATCATGGGACAAAATGTAAAATTAGTCTAATAGCTAAACTGTTCTAGAGTACTATTTCATTTTAAAATATATCCTACAAACTCTCTGCCCAGCCCTTGAAGCTTTTCCCAGCAATCCAAGGCAAATCCTAATCTAGGGATATTTGTCTATCCTCTTCTTTCACTGTCTTCTGCCAGCAGATTAAGATTTCTTTTTTCAGCTGGCATTCTGTCATGACCTCTCCTTCCTGTCCCATGTTTTATTTGCTGGTTCTGTGGGGGGCGGGTTATAAGAATTTTACTTTTGGTTTTAAATTGGTTTTAATTCTGCTTTTAATTGTTAGGTGCTTGATGCCCCTGATTGGACAGAAAGGTAGAATATAAATTCTGTAAATAAATAAAATGCTTAAGAGCAACTATAATGGGGGAAAGTCTCTGCAAAAGACTTTAGTTAATGGGCAGGACCTTATGGGAGCAAGAAGTTCTCGAAGCATCTTGAATTTAGTCTATGTGTAGCTTTAAAGGTAATAAGCATTTTGAACTGTACTGAGAACCAAACAGGGAGCCAGTACAGTCCTTCCCAAGCCTGAAACAGGCATTCTCTTATATATGCTAGTTAGGTCCCATTCACATGGAGCATTTGCCGCGCTAAAGATACGGATGATAGGCGGATTTTCCGGGTGCGATCACACCACAACATCTGGGAAGCGTAGTGTACCCATGGCTAACCCATGGCTTCTTGCTGAAGATACGAAGTAAAAACTAGTACATATGATGTGCTAGTTTCCGGAAAACACGGGGCAAGGGCGGGCATCTGATCGCATTTCCACTGGAATCCCGTGGCATCTGGCACTCGCCCATGTCCCGTCACAAACCAGATGTTGTTTTTTAAAGGCCCCGGTCACACAGGCCGGATATTGCGGGGGGGAAGCGTGGCTAATTGCCCCGGCGCAGTTTGATCCACGATTACACGATCAGATGCGCCAGCGGCACACCACGGGTCCTTCCCTCAGCGCCGGCAGGTAAACAAGGGACCGGAGGGGAATGCCATGCACAAGCGAGATCACACCATGGGCGTCTGGAGGCAGCCCATGGCAAATGTTTACTAGTACCTTGGAGGTACTAGTTTTTTAATGCACATTGTTGGCAGTAAGCCACAGGTGCACTCCACTTCCCAGATGTTGGGGTGTGATCGCACCCGGATAATCCGCCCACCAATATCTGGTGATCTACTAAACGTTTATTGTATTTAAGGCCGCACTTCACATTTCTTTCTTTCACTGCCATGTACTACGTTTCAAATGACAACAGTTTTTCTTAATACCAACAGCACCACCAGATGGTGGCTTTTGTAGGTGGCTGTTATTTTTAATATAAAAGCCTCTGCTGCGTATTGATGTAAAAGTAATAATAATGTTTTTAAAGATCACAGTTAAGACTATTCCAGTTAAGACGTGCATTTTATTACTCCCCCCACAACATATTCTGATCATTATTTGTAAAAATATGCAATTGTATCTGCAAACAGGGTTCATCAACTCAGCCAAGATGCTATATTCACCCACACACGTTCATTTGTGCAACCAAAATCAGTACAATGATAAATTCCACCAAAATCCTGTGTACCTCATGAGAAGCTGCCTTATACTGAATTAGTATTCACAAAAATAAAAGGACACAGTATAGTAAGTAGAAATCACAAGATGAATGCTGTGTATGAATCATTCACCACCACAATTAATATATAATAAAGTTCAATTTTTAAATTAAAAGTGTATTGTTGTATTTCTTATTTGTAACATCACAATCTTGCAACAACTTCCACATTTTATACATATATTCCATTAATACACAACTGGGAAGCAAAATACTCAATATTCAGTTATGTTTCCACTGCTAAACATGTTTCTACATACAAATATTAATCCAGCCAATTCTATGTTTTATCAAGAAATAACAGTATCTTTCCTCCTGATGCAGCTGGCTAAACATTTAGCCAATTGCATCAGGAGAAAACACACTGTTATTTCTTGATAAGTATAGAATTGGCTAGATTAATATTAATGGTTCCAGTGATATTGATATGTGATAGCGATTTTGATGCACTCTGAAGAAGACAGTCCGCAACAAGAAAAAAACCTAGGAATATTGTCAGTGGTCTTTTTGGCACATTATTAACTTATGAGAACAACAACAAGTGGTTTCTATTGGAAGGTCAACTATTCTGTGATTGTATGGAATGAAATTTTGTGGCAAGGACAGTATCAGTCCTGGATACTTGATTCACTTCTTTGTATGTAGAAAACGTTAAGCAGTGGAAACATCATTGAATGTTTATTTATTTATTGGATTTATATCCCGCCCTCCCCTTGATGGGCTCAGGGCAGCTTCCAACAATAAAATACAATACAATTAAAACAATTTAAAGCACAATTTACATTTTAAAATACAATACGGCATCGCATAATACAACTCTAGGAAGAACCAGATGTCTCAGTGGTTAATGTTGTTAAATTTACGTTTTTGCTTGGAGATCCTTAAAATTTAGGATCTCAAAGAACCCAGGCTACTGATGGAGGAACCCAAGGAAGGGAACGCCCACTGCCTCAACCAAAGGCCCGGTGGAAGAGCTCTGTCTTGCAGGCCCTGCAGAATTGTAACAAATCCTTCAGGGACCTGATCTCACATGGGAGCTCATTCCACCAGGCAGGGGCCATGGCCAAAAAGGCCCTGGCCATGGCAAGTCGGACGTCCCTGGGGCCGGGCACCACCAGAAGATGTTGTTTGGTGGACCTCAGTGCTCTACGGGGCTCATATGGGGAGAGGCAGTCTTGAAGGTACTGGCCCCTGGTCGTATACGGCTTTGAGGGTAAGTACCAGCACCTTGAACCGGATCTGGAATTCGATAGGCAGCCAGTGTAGGTCACACAGCACTGGGTAGACGTGCGCCCACACAGGCGTTGCTGTCAACACCCATGCTGTTGTGTTTTGCACTAGCTGTAACTTCCGGAGCAGAGTCAAGGGCAGCCCCATGTAGAGAGAGTTACAATAATCCAGTCTGGAAGTGACCATTGCATGGATCACTGTCACTAAATCCTGGGAGGTGAGATATGGGGTCAATTGCCTGATCTGTCTCAGATGAAAAAAGGCAGACCTGGCAGTGGCAGTGACCTGGGCCTCCATGGTATGGAAGGCATCCAGGAACACCCCAAGGCTCTTTACTGCCAACATCAGGACCAGTGGAGCCCCGTCGAAGGCTGGGAGCCCAATCCCCTGTCCCAGTCTCATACGACTCAAATATAGGACCTCCGTCTTAGATGGATTTAACTTCAGTTCGCTCTGACGCAACCATCCAGCCACAGCCTGTAACACCTCCACCGGCTCTCCAGGGGCCATATCCGGGTAGCCGCCCATCAGTAGATAGAGCTGGTGTCATCAGTGTACTGGTGACACCCAAGCCCATACCTCCAGATAATCTGGGTGAGGGGGCGCATATAGATATTGAATAACATAGGGGAGAGAATTGCTGCCTGTGGCACAACACATTCCAGTGGGTGTTGCTGGAGTAACTCTCCCCCAAGCGCCACCCTCTGTCCCCGACCTAGGAGAAAGGAAGCTAGCCACTGCAAGGCAAGTCCCCATACCACAGCATCAGTGAGGCGGTGGGTTAACACATCATGGTCAACCATATCAAATGCTGCCAACAGTAGTGCCAATCCGCCTCGATCCAGATGTCTCCGGAGGTCATCCACCAGGGCGACCAACACTGTCTCTGTCCCATGGGTGGAGCGAAAGCCGGACTGGAAGGGATCTAGGATCTTAGCATCATCCAAGAAAGTCTGGAGCTGCATTGCCACTGCCCTCTCTATTACCTTACCCAGAAACAGTAGATTAGACACTGGGCGGTAATTACTGAGGACCGTAGGGCCCAGAGATGATCTTTTTAAGAGAGGACAAACCACCGTCTCCTTCAATCCCCCTGGGAAAGTCCCTGTTGAAAGGGACAAGTTGATAATCTCCCTCGTGGGGGGGATCCACACCTCATCGCCACAAGCTTTAACTAGCCGCGATGGGCAGGGATCTAGGAGGCATGTGGTAGGCTTCACAGCTGCCAGAATCTTGCCGATTTCGTTCTGGGAGAGCAGACTGAAGTGGTTCAGAGTTGGACCCAAAGATGGCCAATGGGCTTCCAGGTCTTTTATTGTATCAAATGTGGCCGGAATTTATTCAACTTGTTAATTGCCCTATGCCAGCTTGCGCCAGGCTCTGAGCTATGTACCTGGGGACATAATGCCATAAAAAAATATAAAACTTTGAAATTCAACAAAAGTGTAGGTTTTGAAAACAAGAATAAAAACTCCATGATGGCATCCTGGAAATTTTCTATCCTAATTCTGGACTACCAGTCCATTTTCTGGGCAAAGGGAGAGGGAACTCGTAATAACAATGCAGAAGAGGAGGAAAGGATGAGAGGGTGCCAGCCAAGGCAAAAAACCATTGCTGTCCTCAGCCAAAAGCCTAGTGGAACATCTCTGCCTTACAGGCCCTGAGGAATTGCATGAGATATAAATATAAATATTGTATAAATCAATATTGTATAAATAGGGAGTTGCCCAAAAAGACTGACACAACTACTTTTAACTTTAAAAGGGGTAACTTCTCTGATATGAGGGGACATGTGAGGAGGAAACTGAAAGGAAAAGTTGAAAGGGTCAAAACCATTGGGGAAGCTACAATCCTAGAACCGGTTCTATAGTGTTATTCCTCTAGGTTTAGAAAGCTGCCTTTTGGAGATAAACTATTGTATAACTGAATTATAGCAGCTTGCTGTAATATACCTTTTATAGATTGGTATCTGAGGCTAACAATGTGGTTATACTGCAGTTCAGTGAGATTTATTTCAAAGTAGGTGTCTAGAGAACTGTAACTGAAGAAATAATGACCCTCAAGAGCCTTACCCAGCAAGTCCTTATTTGAGGCTTGGATTTGAGTTATGATCTATGCCCAACACTTGCTAAAGTTAATTTCCCCCATCTTCTTTTATATTCATAAAGTTCTGGTCACCATACCTCAAAAAAGATATTAAAGCATTGGAAAAAGTCCATAAAAAGGGCAACTAGAATGATAAAAGGGTTGGAACACTTTCCCTATGAAGAAAGGTTAAAGCGCTTGGGGCTCTTTAGCTTGGAGAAACGACAGCTGAGGGTTGACATGATCGAGGTTTATAAGTTTATGCATGGGATAGAGCAGGTTGAGAAATAAGTACTTTTCTCCCTTTCTCACAATACAAGAACTTGTGGGCACTCAATGAAATTGCTGAGCAGTCAGGTTAGAACAGATAAAAGGAAGTACTTCTTCACCCAAAGAGTGATTAACACGTGGAATTCACTGCCACAGGAGATGGCGGCAGCTACAAGCATGGACGGCTTCAAAAGGGAATTAGATAAACATATGGAGCAGAGGTCCATCAGTGGCTATTAGCCAGAAGGTACAGATAGGAACTCTCGGTCTGGGGCAAGTGATGCTCTGTATTCTTGGTGCTGGGAGGGGGGGGCAAAAGTGGGAGAGCGTCTAGTGTCCTGGCCCCACTGGTGGACCTCCTGATGGCACCTGGTATTTTTGGCTGCTGTGTGACAGAGTGTTGGACTTGATGGGCCACTGGCCTGATCCAACATTAGCTTCTCTTATGTTCTCTTATGTTCTAATATTATAATTTATAAGGTCGTTGGTTGCAATCGTTTGGCTTTAAGGTCAGGGCACATAAAAAATTTCTCGTTTTAATAGAAGATTTATCAAGGGATTCATCCATTAAAAATTAAAATCACCTCCAACTATGATTTGACCTTGCTGAAACTGTGTAAGCTTTGAAAAGCATTGTGTTAAAAAATTGATTTGATCTTGGTTTGGGGCATAAATCTTTGCTATGGTAATTGGTTTTTCATTTAGAGTCCCTCTTATAAAAACATATCTACCTGCTGGATCAGATAATGATTTTTCCAATTTAAATCTAGTGGCTTTAGATATTAATATGGCCACTCCACGAGATTTATTCGTTCCGTGCGCTAAAAATGGTAACTTAAACCACTTTAATGGAAGAGCTTTATTGCCTTTTTTATATATAAGTCTCTTGTAATAGAGCTATATTTATCTTTTGTTTTGGTAATTCTTGAGCTATGTGTTTTGCTTTAATTTTTGAGTTTAATCCTCTGCAATTTAAGGTGAGAACTTTTAAATCCTCCATGTCATTTTTAGGGATCCTAAAGTATAAAGCCTTGTTTTCTGGTAAAGTACAAGCATTTTCTGTATTTTGATTATGATGTAATCCAGTGTTGTGAAACCTATTATTGTGAGTGTTGCCTATCATTTCGTTACTTCTCAATAATAAGAACCCTCCCTTATTGGGTGAAAAGGTAAATAAGATATAACAGCAAATATATAAAACTCTTCTTATATATAATCTGTAAAACCTTTTGTATGCATTTTTAATCTTTCTTATTGATGGAAAAAATACCTTTTTGATTATTCCTAAATCCCCAACCCCTTCCCTTCCCAGCAACCACAGTGTGTGAGCAATTGCTCAACACCTAGCTCATGGAGCTCGAACCATGTGGTTACTATCCCATTTATTAATATCCAAAAAACCACATCAGAAGGGACAACTCCCCGAGTCCTAAACTACCCCCCCTCTGTTTGATAAAAGATAACAATTTCAACTGTTGTGCAAAAGCATCTTAATAAATTTATCGGGAAACATTAAAACTCATAATAACTGCAGTTTAACCTTTTAAAGTTCCAATAATCAAATGAGCACTATATTTGTCATCATTAATGGATATCAGTAAAAACGATTCCGTTTGTCAAAGCTTACAAGCTCTGGTATTCAAAGTTCTATGCGGCATCTTGCTGTCATCTTATTCCACTTAAGTGGCGTGTTTTGTCTCTCTCGTTTTCTTTTCCTGACTTGATTGGGATCCAGCTCCATGTCTTCATCTTGTGGCGATTTTGGTAATTGAACTCCAATTGCCTTGAGCAGGATCTCTCCCGATTCTATGTCGTCTGCCGTGTAGGTTTTGCCCTGTAGTCTCACTTGCAAAGTTCCTGAGGGCAACCAACGGTATTTAATTTGGGCTTCATTGAGGCATAAGGTTATTGATTTTAAATTTCGACGTATCTGCAATGCCTCTGGGGGCACATCCGGAAAAGCAAATATATCATGGCCTTCAAATTTGAAGCATCTTTTTTCTTTTGCTGTTTTGAGGACTGCATTTTTCATGCGGAGATCAAGGAATTCAACGAGGATATCTTGTGGGCCTCTGCGTTTGTCTTGTACTATTGGTCCCAGACGATGGGCTCTAGGAAGCATTGGAGCCGCTTCATCCCCGAAGTCAATTACCTTTGTTAACCATAGAGATATAAAGTTTGTTAAGTCTTCAGTGCCGCTTGCCTGCTCTGGGAAGCCTCGCAGTTTTAAAAATCTTTCCCTTGCCCGATGCTCTAGTGTGATAATTTTTTCCTTAGCCCACAGTTCATTTTGTTGAAGCGCTCGAATGTCTTCTTGGTTGGCTATTGCTGACTCGAGTGCTGTCTCCGCCGACTGAGCCACATTGTTCATTGTAAGTTGTAGTGCCTCAAGTTGTTCTGTCATTGGTGCGATCATTTTATTTATATCAGCTAATATATCTGCTTTAAAGCTTGAAAGGATGTCCTTTAGGTCTGTCTTAGTGAGAGCAGCTTGCTCCGACGCTACTTTGTTAGACCCGTTCGCCATTTTGTTTTTCGCCGCAGCAGATTCAAACGGCCCTGTGACGACCCCTTTACTAGGGAGGTCGGGTTTTACTTTAAAGTGTCCCTTTTAGTTTATTTTTCTTTGGGTATCTGGCTGCCACCAGGAATTTTAAGGCTTTCCAACCTCTTACTATAATATATATTTCTATCACTGGGTAGGTGTACCATGGGTCTAGGCATTCATGAAGGTCTATGTGGTCTGAGGAAGGATTATTTGCTGAGCTGGTATACTTGAAGGAAATAGGATTTATTTAAAGAAAGCATCAACACGAGGGCAAACAATGTAAACAGAACTGGGAATGATTTGAACCATGGCTTGGTGTCTCTCACAAGCCTCTCTCCACTGACAGGGATATTTCATAGGCAACTTTGTAACACTTTTCACTGTACTTTTTCCTAGACTCTCAGCTTGTAATTTTCTCCTATAACACAGACTTAAATGTCACTCTTTTCACACACAGGGCTGAGTCTCCTTCAACTCAGAGACAGAACTTAACTGACTTCTGCTTCTCTCACAGAAATCTCAGGACCAACTCATATCAACTGCTTTTACACAGCACTCTCTGCTGACTACTCATCAACTGTCTGTTTAACTGTCTCACTCTAACAGTCACTCCTGATAGACTTTCAAATCATCCACACAGCATCCATTCCAACCCCCCCTCTGTCACTCACCAATCATATCACTTGCCTGAGTCCAGCATTCTAGATCATCATCACACAGCAATATAAACCAAACTTTTAAAGACACACACACAAATAAACATGAAATCGTTACAGGCCCACTTACTTGATTTGAGAAAAAGCAAGCTCAGGGTTCGTGGGTCGCATTTTGGGCTGTGGAAGAGGAACTGGCTCCATTCCTGGAGTTCTCTCGAGTTCCTGCACTTTTGGTTTTGCTTTTTGCCAATCCGCCTCCCAAGACTGCTCCAGGTGCTCCAGCCTGAGGGCTGCTGGGGCTTCCCGCAGTTCGGCCCCATTATATCCTATGGGCCATTGAAGTCAATGGCAAAAACATAGGGTATATTCTGGGGGCTGGAGGGGAGAGGGTTTGGGGGAGAGGCTTCAAAATCTCAGGGTAGCTGCTGGAACCTCTCCCCAAGATACCCGCCACGTTTCAGGAACATTGAAGCAGGGGGTCCAATTCTACGGGCCCCCAAACAGGTTGCCCCCATCCCCTCCATTGTTCTCTATGGTGGGAAAAAAGTTACTGCAAGTCCTACTATATTTAATTTGGGTTACTCCTAGCAGTATGTACTACCTTAAAGTTGAAAATAGAGCAATTGGAAAGAAAGGTGGAGGCACACAATGCTGTTTTCCTTTCCAAGGAAAGGGAATATTGGGGGAGGTGGAGTACAGGAACAGAGAAGTCCTTCTTCTATCCACCATGTAGCTTGTTGTGTGTGTGTGCATGTGTGTGCTAATTGCCATGAAGTCAATCCCAATTTATGGTGACCCTATGAATTAAAGCCCTCCAAAATGTATGGTACCCACTCTTAAGTGGTTGTCTCCATGGGCCAACTCCATTGGTGGGGTCTCCTAATAAAACCAAGAGCTCCTACATTTGATGGCAACTTATGAGGCATCATTACATCTTACAAAAAACCCAATGTAAGTAATCACTATATCTAATAGGAAATTGTTTTGTGTTTTTTTTTGGCCCCCCGAAGGGGAATTTTTTTATTTTGCATTTTTTACACACTACAAATAATGGGATGGGGTAAGGATGACTAATGCCCTAACACTATTACTATGGGAATTGGGTTAGGGAAATCTACGTACATATACTCTACAGGATTGGGGAAGGAAAAACTACCATTCTATTCTAAATCATCTACTGGATATGAGGGAAGGGTACATACTAATACAAATCACGATCAAGAAAGCTTAAAAATAGTTCTTTCAAACCTATTGTTACTTATTATACAGAGATTAGTTCGATTATAAAAAGTATAAAATTATTAGCTTGACACAATTACTTCCCTTAGCACTCATGCTTTAATTTCAGAGTCTTTTCCTCTTGGTTTTCTTTGCTTTCTGTAATTTGGGAGCGGCCTTCTCCTTTCTCCGATGCAGATGATTCTGAAGACGAGGATATTTGGCTTGTTGAGTCCTGTGCGTAGGACTCCTTCTTCTTCTTCCTCCACATCCGATTTTAAGTTCTTTTCCTTCTCCTTCATTTTTACGTTAAACATTTGATCCATATTTTTTTCCGCTTTTGGAACAGAGTCAATTATATCTAACTAGCAGTAAAGCCCGTTGTGAAAGCAATACAACGGGATCTAGAAAGAGGCTCTGGGGCAGTGCTCTGGCTTTGGGCAAACAGTGTCAATTTGCTGTGGTGACCTCAGCAGGGTATAATGACAGAGTCCACTGTTTTCTCCAGAGGAACTGATCTCTGCTACCTGAAGAGCAGTTGTAATTGTGAGTAATCTGTAGCCCTCACCTGGAGATTGGCAGCAATTGTTACCCAGGACAAAATGGCTGGTTTGGAGGGTGGAGTCTATGGCATTCTACCTGTCTGAGGTCCCACCCCTCTGCAAACCCCACCCTCTCCAGGCTCCACCCCTCAAATCCCCAGGAATTTGTCAGCATGTAGTTGGCAACCCCATCTCCTTCCCAGCTAGCCACCAACCTACCATTATCTGCCCCTTTGACTTCAGCTGACTTCTGCCCTCCCTTCTGCAGAGCAGTTGTAATACTGAGTGCTCTCCAGCCCTCACCTGGAGATTGGCAACAATGGTTCCCTATGTGAGACTGACTGGTTTGGAGGGTGGAGTCTATGGCAGTGTACCTGTCTGAGGTCCCACCCCTCCTCAAACCTCACCCTCTTCAGGCTCCATCCCTCAAATCTCCAGGAATTTCCCATCTGGAGTTGGCAACCCTATCAGGATTGGCCCCAATGTGTTTTCTCCCAAAGGCCAAAGTAGGTGACAGGACCAAGCTTAGTTGCCTACCAACAGGCACTGAGGGGAATGTAGGGTTGCCAGCTCTAAGGAGGGAAATACCTGGAGGTTTGGGGGGTGGATTCTGTAGAGGGCCGGGCGACGGAGGCATCGGCCTTCTGTCGCCCGCCTTGCCCCCCCAATCTCGGCCCGGGCACCCGCGGCTCCCACCAGCGGCCGCCCGACTCCAGACTCCCCCGCGGCCACTCCAGCCAGGCGACGGAGGCATCGGC
>NW_015161956.1:583668-594130 GCF_001447785.1 Gekko japonicus
AGCATTGGGCGGGGGGGGGGCGGAAGGACTCAGCAGGTATAATGTCATTGGGTCTACCCTCCTAAAGCAGTCATTTTCTCTAGGGGAACTGATCTCTGTCATCTGGAGATCAATTGTAGCAGTGGGAGATCTCCAGGTCCCACCTGGAGATTGGCAACCCTAGGGGAAAGTCAGCTGCACAGCAGGGGGTTGAAGAGAATGGTTTGATGGCTGCTGGGCCAAGATTGGCAACAATAGTTCCCCAGGAGCCCCATCGTAAATGCACCAAACAATTCCTCAAGATTTTCCAAAACACTACTCTGTTTTGGGCTCCTGGGGAACTTTGAAGTAGCACCAAAGCTTTAAGATCTCTCCAGCTGTCACCTGGAGACTGGCAACAGCTTGTCTGGAGTGTGGGCAGCATGGCATTGTATCTGTCTGCGGTCCCCCTCTTCCTCCTCCTCCTCAGATCCCACCCTCAGCAGGCTTCATCCCTAAAATATCCTGGAAGTTTCCAACCTGGAGTTGGCAACCCTATGTCCTGGAGTTCGAACCTGGAGTTGGCAACCATCAGCCAACGTTTATCTGCCTGTCTGTCTTTACAACCCCCCCCCACACACACACACACAGCCTCTGCCTAGGGAGCAGCTGACATCATTCTCCTCTCCCAACTGAAAATTCCAACTGCCTTGGGGGGGAGGGAGTTTGAGGTGTGGAACGGAGTGTAGTCCAATCAGCTTCCATATGTAAATGACCTTGGAACGCTGGCCGGGACTGCACAAAGCAGCCAATGAACCCAGCCAGTGTCTTCCGAGTGGCAGTTTTTTCGGCCTAACACTAAAGGGGCCAATTTTAGAATTCTGGCACTCAAAACTCTTTTATAATAAGGGAGAGATAGGAAATTGGTTGGCTCCTGAGTGGATGATGAAAGCAGCAAAACAAAATTGGACCAGCCATAGACAAAGATAGAGGGTTGAGCGGAACTATTTCAGCTATTACATGGTTGTGACTTTAAAAAAAAATAATCATCATCTTTTATCTCCAATAGCTCAGTTTTACTTTTGTTCCAAAATTATCTTGTGCATTGAATGGTTTTCTCAAAGGAGTAGTCAACAAGAGTGCATTAATGTCCGGGATCTTTATGACCATTTCTTTTTTCTTTTTTTTGCCCCCCGAAGGGGATTTTTTAAAATTGCTTTTCTAATAACTACAAACAGAAAATTAGGAAAGGGAAACTACAATCTAAGGGAGAAAGTAAAGAAAACCCTCTAAAAACCCAAGAGATGGTGATCATACATACATTTGCAAAATTACCTTTAAGCTTAAACACAAGTTAACTTTAGTTGAAAATGATCATCTATCTATTTAAATATTTAGATATTCATCAACAATTCTAGTTTCATAAAAAGACTGTAAAAAGATATACAATATACTTGTTTTAGATACTCCAGAGTAGATTAACAATCTATTCCCCCCCCCTTTCTGTGTCTCAATTGATAGCTTTGTTTGGGGGCAGCAGCAGACTGCCCCTGGAAATGCAGAAATATAAGATCTATGGGACACTGAGAACAACGGACGGACTTGGACTACTCACTGGACGATGCTACCCCAATTGGGGGGCTGCTGGAAGTACATCTAGGACCATCTTGAGGAATGGGAAGCACTTTATTGTTAAATTGTATTGTTGGTTATAATGTTATGGTTTTATTGGTTTTATGCATGGGCTTATGCCCCTTGTAAGCCACCCTCCTTCGCTTTCTTCGGCAGCATCGGTCGCACTTTCTCCTGCTGGGCTGCTATATTGACACAAATACCATTTCTATTCATATGCTTGAATCGATCCATATATATTGTGAATAATATTAATGATGGAGGCATGGACTCCTCAGTCCTTAAAAACAGTACTTCACATCATTGGAAAATTGTGGAATTGTTTTCTGAGATGTATATGTTTCAAAGTGTTTAATCAGAAAGTGTCACTCATAGAAGTTACTGAAAGGCACTCCTGTGAGCTGGAACTAATAGGAACCCCAAAACCTTGCTGTTCTGATGACTCAAAGGTTCTGAAAAAATCAAAATCCAACCAAAATCCTAGAATCTGATTCACAAGATTAACTTTGAACTAATTCTGGGATAGCACATCAATCTATATACTATTAGCAATCTGTTGCCCCCATTTGTTGATACTTAAATCCACAGATTAGGGCCACACAGATGCTAAACAGATGTTTCTGCAAACTCAGGGAACCCCCTAGGTTTGAAAAAAAAAATATCTGACTTTAAAAATGTGTGGTTTAAATCCCCCCCAATAAAAAAGTGATCTCTGTGCAAGCTCAGAGAATGCTCCTAACTCAGGCCTGGTGATGTCTGTGTGGCAGGCTGGGAGCCACACTGGGCCTGGCAGTGGAGATGCAGCAGCTTGGTTTCTGTCAGTAAAATGTACAGGGGGGCAGAGCTCTCTCCAAGGTTGTTCTGGCCTTGTGGGTCCCCCCACTTGTTCTAGAATAAATTTCATGTGTATGCACCCATAGAAGCTGCCTACAGACATTTCATTTCCATTTATGCAAACTGGGAATCCACCAATTGAGAGGTTCTGGTTGAAGGTTCTGATTCAGGTGATGAAGCTATATGCACACGGAAAACCCACACATTGCCCAATTCATATGTGATGACAGCTGTGTTTATTGAGTGCATTGCAGAGACCTGTGGACTTTCAGTTTGCAGGAATGGAATGTCTGCAGAAAGCTGGTAATAATTTCAGAATTATTCTAGGGAATCTGAAATATCATGCTGAAATTTCTGTTCTTAATATTCGCCACCAGAGGGCAGCCGTATTCTGGGAAGATAGTTTCAGGTAAATCAGCAGAACAAAGCCTGAGTCCAGTGATTAGAACAGAAGATTGTTAAATTACAAGCTATTACAACACTCATGACAATGGAACCCCAGGGCTTAACAGAGACATTGATTTCTTATCTCACTACACATGCTAATGTCATTCAGTTCTTGCATCTGTTTGTAAACTCCTATATTACACTGTATGCTAATTTTGCTGCTATTCACAGGTATTACCAATTGCCTTCATCCAGTCTTAGCTATATTTACTACTCACTTACTTACGCGTTGACTCTAATTGGCCCGTCCTGGCAATATCCTGGTCACCTGCTACCTTTATGTAATGGTTGGTGAATTCTGTTTTTATGTATCTGAAGGAGTGTGCAGGCACACGAAAGCTTATACCCAGAATAAAACTTTGTTGGTCTTAAAGGTGCCACTGGACTTAAAGTTTGTTCATCTGGGAAGAGTTCATGGAACTCCTGGCATAACAAGTAATTGAGGCCTGAGACATAGAGCTAGTTCTGACCAACAGCAGATGAGGTGGTGAATGTACTTCTGGACTACATCACTTCAGACTGCAAGTGCGGAATTGCATTACTGAAAACTCCTCTGCTCAATAGGTTTCTTTCTGCATAGAAAACTGGCCAAATTTCAATGTGCAGGGATTTCTTTTTGTATAAAAGAACATTTAGCCGCATGAGTCCTTTTCTGCAATATGAAGTGGTACAGCCCAGAAAGCCTAATTTGCTGTTTCAGTTTGGAGAAATTAGGGCAGAGCTGAGAGAGTATGGCCTGGATGAGTAGGGACAGTAGACAGGTTTACTCCTGACCCATATTGTGTTCCTAGTTACACCTCTCTTCCATATACCTTAAGCCCATTCACTCCTTTGGGGGAAAAAGGAGACTATTGCAGTGGGGGACAACACTCACTCACCCCATTTGGTATCTGAAGAAGTGAGCAGTGACTCACGAAAGCTCATACCCTGCCACAAATATTGTTAGTCTTTAAGGTGCTATTGGACTCTTGCTCTTTTCTATCACTACATTTGTTAGAGCACACTCTCCCCCAACAGGTTTTTCTACAGACTTGGGAGTCTTTGTGGGACTGCAGAAAAATCTAAAAAGTAAAACAACAACAACAACAACCCTCAGACCTTGGGGAGGGTTGAATCCCCCCCCATACCTTTTGAAATGGCCGTCGCAGGGATCTACTCCAGGAATTTCCCAACCTGAAGCTGGCAGCCCTAAGGTGAATTGATCCTTGTAGCTGGGAGATCTATTGTGATTCCCAGAGAGCCGCCACTGCTGCTATAGGGGGAGAGGAAGCAAGTGGGTGGCTGGGAGCACCGTCACCACCGCTGCTGCTGCTGTGAGGGGTGGGGGAGGAAGCAAGCAGGAGCTTGGAAGAGTCACAGGGGCAGAAAGAGAGAGTGATGAGGTGGGGGGGGCAGAAAGAGAGAGAAAGAGTGAGGAGGTGAGGAGGCAAAAAACCAAAGAGTATGATGAGGGGGCAGAAAGAGAGAGGAAGTAACATGCATAGAGGAGAGGTAGAAAGAAAAGGGGGGGCAGAAGAGAGAAAGAGAGTGAGAGGGGTAGGGGGAGAGGGGAGGAAGCCAAGGTGTGAGGAATGGCATAACCGCCCCGCAAGTTTCTTGTGGATCCCCACTTGTTCTAAATAATCTTAAAGTGCTGAAGTCATGATGACATAGGTTTCTAACTTAATAATGAGCTCTTGTACTTTTGTTTGTTAACAGAGGCCCCGGTCACACGGGAGGTTTTGGCCCGCAAGAGGGACAGATCAAGGGTGCAGCAAACAGGCGCGATCACACCGCAACATCTGGGAAGCGGCGCGCACCCATCCCCGATCCGCCCCTTCAGGCTGAAAACGCGCATTAACCCCCCCCCCGGAAATAGTAGTACCAACCTGAAATGCCGCAGCAAGCGCGGCCGTGGGATTGCCGACACGCCCGTTTCCAGGAGCATTCGAGGCTCCCGGCCAAACTGTGCATGAGCACACATGCGCAGCTGGCTGCCTTGCTCTCCCTTCTGTGGCTCCCCCCCAGGCATCTGATCGTGCCAGGGAGCAACTGCGCGGCAGCTCAGGGGATCTGTCTGATCCCGCCACCGCGTGTCTCTTTTGTTGCGGCTCTAAAAAGCCGCACTTTGGCCGCGTCAATTTCCCCCGTGTGACCGGGGTCCAAGTTAACCAATTTAAGGGTTCAAACGAAGAAGCATTCACATTGCAGAAGCAATGGTTCAAAAAGAGATTGGACATAAGGTTAAGAGTAAATGTGTTTTGTTAAAAGTTATATAGATAAAAAGCGATTTCTTTCTGCAGTCATGAAACCCCAGTAGTAAAAAGAAAAGAAACATGTGACTGCCAGGAACAAAACTGAAACCCCAAGTGTCGGAGTGTAATGTGGTAATTTGTGGGATGACAAAGAATCAGGAGTTTTGTGTCTTGGTTCTGGTCTCATCCCTTTTTAATTTCATAACCTAAAATAACTGAAGGAATCTCTTTGTGTAAGAGCACATTCTTCAGAAAAAGTGGTGATAGTGCTGGTTCAGTTCTTGAATGTATGGAAGTGAACCTCAATTATTCCAGTACTACCCAATTCACCTTTATTTATGATTTCACTAATACTTTTGAGAAAGATACATTAGGAAAATTATAGAATCATAGAATCACAGAGTTGGAAGGGGCCATACAGGCCATCTAGTCCAACCCCCTGCTCAATGCAGGATCAGCCCTAGAGTATCCCTGACAAGTGTTTGTCCAAATGCTGCTTAAAGACTGCCAGTGAGGGGGAGCTCACCACCTCCTTAGGCAGCTGATTCCAGTGTTGAACAACTCTTTCTGTAAAAAAGTGTTTCCTAATCTCCAACCGGTACCTTCCCGCCCTTAATTTAAAACCATTATTGCGAGTCCTATCCTCTGCTGCCAACAAGAACTGCTGCCTGCCCTCCTCTAAATGACAGCCCTTCAAATACTTAAAAAGAGCCATCATGTCCTCCCACAACCTCCTCTTCTCCAAACTAAATATTCTTAAGTCCCTCAGCCTTTCCTCATAGGATTTGATCTCCAAGGCCCCCAAGCATCCTCATCGCTTTCCTCTGTACCCGCTTCATTCTGTCCACATCCTGTTTGAAGTGAGGCCTCCAGAACTGTACACAATACTCCAGGTGTGGCCTGACCAGTGCAGTATACAGAGGGACTATGACATCTTGTGATTTGGATGTTATGCCTCTGTTGATACACCCCAAGACTACATTAGCCTTTTTTGTTGCTGCATCACACTAGCTGCTCATATTTAACTTACAGTCCACCTGTACCCCAAGATCTTGTTTATACACACTGCTACCCAGAAGTGTATCCCCCATCCGGTATTTGTTGTTGTTCAGTCGCACAGTCGAGTCCGACTCTTCGCAACCCCATCCGGTATGCATGTTCCTAATTTTTGTTACTCAGATGTAGAAGTCGGCACTCATCCTTGTTAAATTGCATCTTATTCACATCCATCCACTTTTCCAGTGTGTTCAGATCTCACTGAATTCTATCTCTATATTCTGGTGTGTTTGCTGCTCCTCCCAATTTGGTTTCATCTGCAAATTTAATGAGTAGCCCCTCTACACACTCATCCAGATCATTTATAAAAATATTGAAAAGTACCAGGCCGAGAACTGAACCCTGTGGCACCTTACTGGACACCTCCCTTCTTTCAGATGAGACAACTACTCCAACCAGTTCCCTATCCACCTAACTATCCTAGAGTCCAGTCCACAGTCCTCTAGTTTACCCATCAGAACATCATGGGCAACCCTGTCAAAAGCTTTACTGGAATCCCTTCATAGATTTTAACAGAATCCTTCTGGATGAAGGTTCTCAGCCTTTTCTCTACTACAGTCTTCCCTCCATGAGATGATTCACTACTTTCTCAGAAACCAATCTCGTGAAATATTTGCTACCTTGCTTTCCAAGACAAACTGGTTATATGACATTCACATGAAAAACAATGCTACACTTTGTATTACAGCTGAATCTTCCAGAATGCTTGATAATCTCCCTGAATAAGCCAAGTAGGAATGAGAAGTGTAGAGAATAGGATCTTCTGGACATCTCTTTCACACAATCAGGTCAGTACAAGAGAAGGAATGATTCTTTCCCTTCCCAAATGCCCAACGTTAGAAGAAGACGAAGAAGAGATTGGATTTACACCCCGCCCTTCACTACCCAAGGGAGTCTCAGAGAAGCTTACAAGCTCCTTTCCCTTCCCCTCCCTGCAACAGACACCCTGTGAGGTAGGTGAGAGAGCTCTTGACAGAAACTGCTCTTTTTCAAGAACAGCTCTTATCAGAACTACGGATTGACCAAGGTCGTCCAGCCAGGTGCAAGTGGAGGAGTGGGGAATCAAACCTGGTTCTCCCAAATTAGAGTCCGTGCACTTAACCACTACACCAAGCTGGCTCTCAAACTGGTTATGTGCCACCCACACACCATCATCTCCCAGCTTGCAAGGACTATGTGAATATTTATTTACACTAATAGAAGAGAGGATCTCCTTCCATAATTCACACACACACACACACACACACACACTGATCTGTAGATTTTTTAGTGTAAGCGGCACTATTGCGCACGTGATTATTGATAATGTGGCAGATAATCGTGCTTTGGATGTACAAAGATCTGAAGTCCATTTACCAAAAAATCACTTTGACATGATACAGGCATAAGAAACTGGGACTGGGAGGAGTGCGCATGCTCTAAGAGATAAGAAGCTTTTGCCTTCTCCCTCCGTGGACAGAAAGATAAACGACCCTAAAGGAATGTTAATAGCTTTCTAAAGTGCTGTGGAACGAACCGGGCAGTGACTAAAGAACCAGAGAACAGAGGGGTTTGAAAACTTCCCAGCTAAGTACAAGAAGAAAGCTGCTAGTTAATTTACAAGAAAAGAAGGACTCACCTCTCGCCATGGCAACTACAGTAAGAGGTCTTTCTGAGCAGTTAGCTCAATTTCAAAGCCTAATGATTGACTCCCAGGAGAAGATAAAATCAGCAATTGACGAAGTTAAACAAGAGGTCAGTTTAATGAGCTTAGAAATAAAAAAAATTAAACAGCTTGCATTTCAGGCTGATAAGACGGCAAAGGAAAACAGAGACGAAATCAACCAATTAAAGAAACAGGCAGCAGAATTGTCAGACAGAAGCCGGCGGGCGAACCTAATTATACATGGTATATCAGAAGATATTGGCTCAAAACAATTAGAAAAATGTGTAACAGACTGGGTATGTGAGCAAGGAATAAAACTAAACGAAGATCAAGTAGAGCGTGCACATAGGCTGCAGGGCAGAAGAAGAGGAGTTGAACCACGCCCGGTAATAATTAAGTTTGCTAGGGAGAAACTACAACACCAAATATTTCTTGCCTTGAAGAAGAAGAAAGAGTTGAAATACAAGGAAAAGAGAGTTTTCATAAGGCAAGATTTCTGCCAAGAAACTTTAAAAAGAAAAAATCAAATGAAACCATATGCTGAGAAGCTTTTCCAGAATAAGATACAGTTTACCTGGGCTTACCCAGCGTCTATAGTGATATTCAGAGAAGGAAAAAGGCTAATTGCAAAGAACCCAGAAGAAGCTGTGAAACTACTAGAGAGACTGGGAATTGACCCAGGGCCAGCAGAGTCTCAGGCGGAGATGGAGGAGATCCCAGCGCTGGAGGAAGAGGATGCAGAGGAAGCTCCCACACACCAGGAAAAACGACCAAGAACGCTTACTTAAATCCAGGAAAAGGGAAGTATAAATGGGTCAAATGTTAAAATAAAATGATATAATTACAAATGAAGGAGGGGGGGGATGCGCACACCCCAAGGTATAGGGAAGGGGATGAGTTATCCTCCCCAGCAACGAGCCCTATACAAGGGGAAGGAGGGAGGGGGTGGAGGTCAAGAGAGACGGGGAAGATGGGGGAAAATAAATAAGGTTAGTGATCAGCCAGGAACAGGGGGAATTCTTAATTTAAAAGAATATGGGTAGATTGCTGAGATTGCTTTCGCTGAACGTCAATGGGCTGAGCTCGGATCTTAAAAGATCTAGACTCACTAGATTTGCAAAACAACACGATACAGATATTATGTGCTTACAAGAGACACACAAAGCAAGAAAAGACAATAGACCATTACTTAATGACCCAGAATGGCAAGTATTAGCTGAAGCGAGAAGTATAGCTAAAGCGAGAGGGGTGGCTATCCTGGTACATAAAAGGAATGATATTGAATTAATAGAAGCGTTAAGAGATGGAGAAGGAAGGTACCTTTTGGTTAAAGGTATATTCCAAAATAAGAAAATAACACTGATAAATATTTACGCCCCAAACAAGGGACAGAAAAATTTTCTGATAAAAGTCTTTAAAAAGATGCAGAGATTTATTGGAGAAGTGATTATGGCAGGAGACTTTAATTTTAATGTATCTAAAGATAAATTAATTAGGTGGAAAAAATGGGATTTAATAGAAGTACATGAAGCCTTAAGACTAAGTCCCAAACCAACGCATTTCTCCAGCAGGCATAAAACTGCTTCATATCTGGACTTTATAATTTTTAAAAGAGCAAATAACTGGGAGCTGAAAAGTATTGTAACCCATCCAATATGGATTTCAGATCACGCCCCAATAATAATAGAAATAGATACCAAATGGGAGCATACGAAGAGAGTATGGAGGTACAATAATATAATTATGGCTAAGGAAAAGGACAAAAAAGGCATTGAAAGTCAGCTTAAATTATATTTCCAAGAAAATAGAGGGACAGTGGCCACAAATATCCTTTGGGATGCGGCTAAAGCAGTGATTAGAGGACAATGCATAATGAAGGAAAAAGAAATAAAAAAAGAGTGGTATTCTAATAGGAAAGGGAAAATTCAAGAATTGGAACTGTTACAAAGAAACCAGGGAAATAAATTTTGCCAAAATAGACAGAACACAATTAATGAAATTAAGAGAGAATTGGATTCCCTTGACTCGAGGGCGCTTTGGAAGAAACAGGTCATGGTAAAGAATGAATTCCAGAGGACCACAATAAATTCAAGTAGACGATTGGCAAACTATTTAAAAGGCAGGAAAGACAAGCAAAGGGTGAAAAGTATCAAAATGAATGCACAAATAACACAGAACCCAAAAGAGATTAGAGAAGCGTTCCAAGACTTTTATAAAACCTTATATGGGAAAAAAGAAGTAGGGAAATTTGAGGAACAAATAGGTTTAAGATTAAAAGATGAGGACAAGGAAAGACTAGAGGAAGAAATTACACCTCAAGAAATAGACGGAGTGATAAAGGGGCTAAAAACTGGGAAATCTCCGGGTTTGGATGGTTTCACAGCAGAGTTTTATAAGGAGATGAAAGAAATACTAATCCCGGAGCTTCAGATATTGTTTAACACTATACTGAAGGGAGGAAGGGCTCCCGACACTTGGAGAACAGCAGAAATAACCTTAATATTGAAACCTCAGAAAGACCCCCAAGAGGTGGGCTCATATAGGCCTATAAGTTTATTAAATCAAGATTACAAAATATTTGCCAAAATAATGGCAAACAGACTTAAAAATCTAATCCCCCAGATAATAAAAGAGGACCAGTATGGGTTCGTGAAGG
>NW_015161956.1:595814-641234 GCF_001447785.1 Gekko japonicus
GAATAATATGTAAATCGAATAATCAATAATAATAATAATAAAAATATAATATGATAAAAAAAAAGAAACTGGGACTAAGAAGAAGTGCTCTGTCTTGGAGGAGGCTTGTAGCTCATCAAAAAAAATTTTTTTGCAGCGTTCATTGAAAGAGAATTTTGGATTGAAACTTTGGTATTTGCCAACCTTGTGCTGAAAATTATTGTTGAACTCCCTGAGGAAGATTCTGAAAAAGAAGGATATCTGGACCTCTGTTGGAGGAAGACAGAGCACATGTTATAAAGAGAATTTAAGGAGTCCTCCCTTTTGAAACTTTTATTTACAGAGGAGGACTATTATTAATTATAAGGTTGTACAATATCTTTTGAGATTCTATGGAGATGATATTTGATATTCTTATACTATGAATTGTGAATGATTAATTATGAATGAAGAAATTATTGTAATAATATTTTTCAAAAAATATAAAATTATTTATGATATGTTATAATCATCTGCGCACGATATTTGTTGTATGTTGGGGTTGCCATAAGTCAGTTGCAACTTGAGTGTCCTTATGTAATAGCCCCCTACTTAGATTCTTCTTTGACTCAGCTGAGTGACCCTTCTGTGCCCAGAGGGCTAAGTTCTTTGGTGGAATTGGTGTTTGTATAATCAGAAAGATCATAACAGCGGAGGTGTGTGACAGTTTGGTGACCCTAAGGGCCGGCACTCTCTAGGCGAGCGCCTAGTTCGCCTAGTGAGTGAGCCGGCCCTGTAGACAGAGACAATGCTGAAACCTGCAGGAATAAGTCTTAAGGCATCTACTGGTCTAATAAAAATGTGTGCGGGTGATTTGTGGGGAAAAAATAGGGAAGTTTTTAGCTGTCCAATTTGTCATACACTGTGCAAGAATATATATTCAGCAACCACACTCCATTTATCCTGAATGTTTCAATCACATTTTTCTACTTATAATCAAGACTTTTAAAGAGTCTTTCATAACTAGGTTGTTGTTGGGTTTTTTTGTGACCTTTCAATGTGTGCTTTTGCATATTTTGTTTTGGGCCCGACAGGCAGAAATACGCACAATGACACTGCCATGCCCCCCTAGCATCATGCTTCTGTCATTCACACTCACAGCAAAACAAGTGGGAACAAAAGAACACAGCATCCTGTACTAGAAGGAGGAGCCTGACATAACTGGGAGAAGCTCTAGATGCAGGTTTGAGACCCCTCCTGCAACCATGTTCTCTTTCGCCAGGTAGACACACAAGGAAAGAAATGTGGACCTCTAGCCACAGCACCCCCATGACTCCACAGCTCACTCAGCAGAAAATGCTGACTCAGACCGATTTCACACAAGAGCTGTGCCGTGGTCGCACCTCCCTTTGCCCTGCTTCTATTGGTCAATTTCCCACTCGAAGCCGCACGGCTGCACTTTGACCCGTGGCTTCGCCCGATTTTCCCTGAGGTTTCGTGATCCTGTTTTTGACGGGGAAAATCGGCTTCGAAGATGATTACAGTGTTGGAACACCTTTCCTATGAGGAAGGGCTAAAGAGGCTGGGACTTCTCAGTTTAGAAAAAAAAGACAGCTAAGGGGAGACATGGCAAAGGTTTACAAAATTATGCATGTGGCAAAGAGAGTGGATAGAAAGAACTTTTTTGTCCATCTCCCATAATACCAGAAGTTGGGGGCACCCAATGAAGTTGCTGGGCAAAGGAAATACTTTTACTCCACTAGATAACACATTAGGAATCCCCCAGCCACCCCGGCATTGACACCAGCCTTATATACCAAGGGAGGGAGGGAGGGCTGCAGAGAAAGGCATAGGGGAGAAACACAGACATGCATTCCCAAGGTCTGTGGTCCAAGCCCTCCATGCAACTAGCCAAGGAAGACAAGAAAGGAGTCCCAGAGACAACTGAAATACTGTGCCATCAAACAGGATGACCTGGGATGGGCCATTCATATACATTGGCTGTCCTACACACCCATCATTTTGGCCAGCATTCCCCATGCACCATCTCCTGCTGCACTTGGGGATCCCATTACTCCTACCCACTCCCATCCATGTACTTTTTTTCAGTACAACCAATAACAGCACCACAGGGTGGTGTGAGGAGGAGAAAACTGCAGCTGCTTCTTCCTGCATGCAGACAAGGGACTGTATGACTCCAACAGCCACAAAACTCCCATCAAGTGCCTCCTTTGAAGTCTTCATGCCATTGCTCAACAAACACGAGGGTTTTGTGATGTGTAAAAAGGTCCTTAAGATTATGGCCAATGAAAGAAAAATCACTTCTATAACTGACATTAAAAGGAAACCAGATAATTCATGTTCCCTCCTCTTCACATGGCCTTGTTGAATCTCTAAGGTGGGATGGGAGGATGGGCTGTGGTGCATCGACACGGTCAAAACCAGGAATCGCTCCCGGGCACCGCTGGCTCTTTGTTCTTTTTAGTGGATATTTCGGGGGATCCTGAACTCTACTGAACTCTGGTGCAAGGGACTTGATTCAGGCCTCCCACGAGTGGCAGCGAGCAGGTGGAAGCCCTGGATCATCCCAGAAGCAAGGAACAAAGCAGCACAGTTGTGGCAGCCATAACTGCACCAGATGTGAGTGCCCCATAAGAAGAGAGTTATTTGAGCCTCATCCATAACACCGATGAAGATATACACTGTAAGTACCTGTAAAAGCAACATTGAAGAAACCGACGACCTTTTGGTTAAGCCCCTTTAAAGTTTAAAAAGGACAAGGAAAGGAAGGGTGGAATTCCCCCCCCCTTCTTCCGCAAAGCATCTGGGATGATTATGAAAAGAAAACTGAGCTAAACACTTCTTGGGGCAAAGAGGGACTGTTGTTTGAGCTTCTACAAAAGCATTATAAAATTTTATTTGAAAAAAGAAAGAGTGATATTTAGAGTGGAATTTGTTACTTTGTGGCAACTTTTTATGATGTTATGCTTAATTGCTGAGAATGGAGTAGTTTATTTTGTCTAGAGTCTATTGTAGAGCTGCAAAGCACTGGACTTGTGTTGAAGCATTCTCGGTTGCTAATATCTCTATGAGAGTTACTATCTGGTAAATGCGGTCAGCTCTGAAGAGAATATTGACAAATAATTTGCTGAGACTTTGGGTTTTGCTGGACTGAACAGGGACTATTGCTATCACATTAAAATGGGTGATCAGGACACACAGGAAAAATTGCTAGATGATGGATGCTTAGACAGCTCCGCAGAAACCAACCTGCTGCAGTTGTCCTGGGAGGAGCTTCAGCTCATAATTGTTGATGCAGTCAATCTGGCAGTTAAAAAGGCTTTTGAATCAATACTAGCCAAAAAAGCTACTATACTAAGCCAAACTACAAGTAAGACAAAGGAACCCCAGTACCAAACTGTGCAAGATGCAGAACAACACTACAATCACACTGACCCAACCTACAAAGAAAAGGAACCTCAGCACCAAACTGTGCAAGACACAGAACACCACCACAAACAAGTTTACCGAAACTACAGTGAGAATAACAGATCTACTAAAAGACTGTTAAACTGGATTCCTTAAAGTTATAAAGGGAAAAATATTCCAGAGAGAAGATAAAACAGAATTTATGGAATCCTTTACTACCTTAAAAATTGAATACAGATGGCAAGTCTTAAAAGAAATTTTATCTACCTACAAGGGAAAGACTTTATTGAAAAGAATAAATCACAAAAAGAAGAAAAGAACTAAGCCCTATAAATAAGACTGGTTTAGGGAGCCCTTGTTTATGTGCAACTGACTAAGATGGGCTGGGGAATATCTAACCCCTTTTTTCATATATACATTCATTTAACTGCAAAGTATAAAATTGGTCCAGGAAATCTTTATACATGTGTAACTGATTAACATTGGTTATAATTGAGTTTGTTTTTCTATACATTTACAAAATTATAGCCCATATTAAAAATATTCAAGGGAAGATTAGTTTTAAGTGTTTTAGAAAGTCTTATAACAGATTATATAAATTATAAGAGAATAAATTGTATTTAAAAATTAGCCTAGAGAACCCTTATGAACATTTATTTGAATAAGATTGATTAGAGACGTATGTTTAAAAACTTTAACTCATATTTAGGTAAGGCTTATAACAGAGGATAGCATAGATTATAAATTTATAAAGGTATCAAGGTCTTAATCGGATATAAAAGGTGTTATATCTTATGAGCTTGTGCAATTGGGGTAGATTGATTAGGGAATATAGGTATGCTTAAAAACTTTATTAAATGGAAGAATATTTTAAAATGTGTAAGCAAGGCTAATATTAAGAATTCAGTTTAAGCTAAGAGGTAGGTTAGAGATTTTTTTTTGGTGATGTTAAAACAATTAGAACAAATAGAATGAGAAAAGAATTTGGGGAATTGTATAGATTTAGTTAATATCTAAATGTATGTTATAGAAGATTATTGTAGAATGCTTAGTGTTTAAACAGAAGAAACATGTTTTGTTAATGTTTCAAAAATTATAGACCTATGTGCTTATGAAATTTAAACATATACTTATATCTGGATTTATAGAAAATGGTAATGAAATGGTTTTGACAGCACTTAAATATTAAAAAGAGTGTAGTGTTTAACATAGGCCTGCAAAGTTATTAGTTGGCTATATGGTTGAAAGATTGGCAATTAGATATATATGTAGGAGATAGTTTAAGAGATATAATATTGATTTTATTACTCTCATCTATGTTTGTTTATCTGTCTACTTGTTTTGTTTAAAATAATACAAACCATTTAAAAATAAATAAATAAAAAAAGAATCTCTAAGGTGGGATATAGGTTTAATAAATAATACAGGGGATGAAAGGGATCTTGACTGCACTTGACTTGTCTGTCCAACCAATGAAAGTTTTCTGTTACTGGCCATTAAAACTATCAGGGCTGCTAACAGCTGCCAAAGGTCCCCAGACAAGGGTTACCTCTACCCCCTTGCCATTACTGAGTCCCAACCCAAACACTGTGTGAAATGTCAGGTGGCATGACTTGCCCATCGCCATGGTCCCCAGAGTGAGCAAGGCCCCTGGATTTATTTATTTACTTATTGATTTATTGTCCACCTTTCTTGCTGAGACTTAAAATGGATTGTTTAGATCTGTTCCAATCTGGTTTCAGGCTTGGTTATGGGGCTGAAATGGCCTTGGTTGCCCTGGTGGATGGCATATGCCAGGCGATGGACAGGAGGAATGCGACACTGTTAAGTCTCCTGGACTTCTCAGTGGCTTTTGATACCATCGATCATGGTATCCTTCTAAATCACCTTTCGGGACCGGGAGGCACTATTCTGAGGTAGTTATGGTCCTATCTCAAGGTAGGTTTCTGAGCGTGGACTGGGGGACTGCTGCTCTGTCCTTTAATCTTTGGCCTATCAGGTTTCCCAAGGTTGCATTTTGTCCCCCATGCTTTTCAACATCTATGTAAAGCTGCTGGGAGAGGTCATCTGGAGATTTTGGCTAAGCTGACACCAATATGCAGATGACACTCAGTTCTATTTCATGCTACTAGTGGTTCCAGGGAGGCTGTTGAAATTGCAAACAGGTGCCTGACATAATCCTGAGAAAACAGAAGTTCTACTGGTAGGGGGAAGGTCTGACCTGGGAAATGGGTTATCCCCTGTTCTGGATGGGGTTGCACTCACCCAAAGGAGGAGGTTCATAGCTTGGGGGTGCTCCAGGACCCAGGCCTCCTATTGGATAAACAGGTGGCAGCGGTGGACTCAGGGGTGCCTTTCAGCAGCTTCAGATGGTGAGCTAGCTGAGGCCCTTTCTAGGCAGAAAAGATCTTGTCACTGTGGTGCAATGCACTCTACTTGGAGCTGCCCTTGATAACTGTCTTGAAGCGACAGTTTGTATAGAATGCTGCGGCCAGAGTGTTGATTGGAGTGAGTCATACAGACCGTATCACTCCAGTTTTGTTCTATCTATACTGGCTTCCAATTTGCTTCCAGGCTCAATTCAAGGTGCTGGTATTGACCTTTAAAGCCCTGTACAGCCTGAGATCAATATACCTTAAGAACTGCCTTCTCCCATACAAGCCTGTCCACTCACTCCAGTCATCCTTGGAGCCCCTGCTTCAGTTGCCCCCGCCATCTGAGGCTATACGGAGTAGCAGCCTGAGAAAGTGCCTTCTCTGTTGTGGCACCCAAACTGGAACTCCCTCCCCAAGGAGATTCATCTGTCTCCCTCTACTGATGTATTTTGCCAGAAGGTGAAGACTTTTTTGTTTCAACTAGCAAACCCCAAGTAACAGTTATTGGCCCTCCTTCTAGTGTTGTCGTTTATGTGTTTTAAACTGAATTGTATAATTTTAATTGTATAAATGTTTTAACATTCATTGCCTTGTGGACCCTGATTGGGTAGAAAGGTGACATAACAATTTGAAGCACAAATCTGTGCCCCATGCACTCCCAGGGCCAAAGAGGGAACACACAGTCAGAGACCAGTGAGTAGGATATCTGTTTATTGCAATAACAGGAGACACAGAACTGGATACCAAGGCACCCAGTGTTACCAAGCTGTTCTCTAGCCCAAACAGGAAGGGCAGCAAGGTCTTATACCCAAAATGACATCACAGTAGTTTACAACCCAGGAAATACACAATTGGTTTCAAACAGGTATCATTTGAGCTGGCATCCTTCCATTGGTGTACCCCAATACTGGCTAGAATTAAAGACATTTGCATTTGTTTATCTGACCTAGAGACATTAAGGCACATTAAGGACTTCTTCTGGCATCTTTCAAGGCCCTTTGCATCTGTATAGACAGGGAGTTTTCCTGATAAGGTGTGATATCTGACACAGCTTTTGCCTCTTGACAGACATCCTGGTGCCTGGCATTACAAAGAAGGATGCTGTTTGGGAACATCCAGAGCCTCTGAGATGTTATTCTAATACATAGCACTGGGCCATAAATGTCCATCAGAATCATTAAACAAAGGAGATTGCAGTTAACCAAATGGTTTCAATTTTAAGCACATTCCATTCTCCCTGCTTCCTGAGTGAGCTCAAGTTCTTTTACATCAGTTTGGTGTAGTGGTTAAGTGCACGGACTCTAATCTGGGAGAACCAGGTTTGATTCCCCACTCCTCCACTCGCACCTGCTGGATGACCTTGGGCAAGCCATAGTTCTGGCACAGCTGTACTTTGAAAAAAGAGCAGTTTCTGTCAGAGCTCTCTCAGCCCCACCTACCTCACAGGGTGTCTGTTGTGTGGAGGGGAAGGGAAAGGAGCTTGTAAACTGCTCTGAGACTCCTTTGGGTAGTGAAGGGTGGAGTATAAATCCAATCTCTTCTTCTATGCACAAACAGTATTGCTTTTCTAAAATCTAGCTATATTTTCTACCACATGGCATGCAACTCTTTTAGGTAAAGGTAAAGGTTCCCTTGCTCGAAAGCCAGTCGAATCCGACTCTAGGGTTGCAGTGCTCATTTCCGTGGTCAGGTGGCCGGCGTGACTAAACACCAAGGCGCACGCAACTCTTTTATCTGTCTATTAAACTAGGTTCATGGATTAACTGATAAATATATGTCTACTACATGAATATAGTCACTACAAGCATGCATATACATCACGGAGGTAACAGAAAGGAATGAAAATCAGATTCATTAATCCCTTGTCCCACAGAAACAATGTAATAAAAACCAGTATAATATGTACAATAAAACTGGACTACACAGTTAAAGAACAATGAAATAAAAACAGCACAATATTCAATAAACTGGATTACACAAGTAGAGAAGAAAGACAGACAATACAATATATCCAATAAACAAAGCACTATAAAGGGGTTGGAAAAGAAAGCTGCCTAAAAGTTTCTCAGGCAATCAAGATTACAACCCTATTATAGCAATTACCCTCCTTAAAAATTACTTTTTACCACATTCTGTTTTATAAAAATGCTCTTGAGAAGAATTCTATTTTATACGTTCGGTGGATCCATAAGTAAGGGAGCCTTTCCGGGCCCCTCAGGCAGACCATTCCACCAGGTAGGAGACACAGATGTCTTACTCTTCGGAGCACTGCTCGCACATTTATTTATCTAGCACACTAAGCTCGAAAAGCCACTCCTCACGTTTGAGCCTCCCGCCGCCGCTAGCACCACATGTATGGGGGGGGGGGGGGGAGGGGAGCAGCCAATTGAACTTCGTGCCTTTCGGACCCAGGACGTTGCAAGAAGGAGGGGCCATTTCTCTCCACACCAGACTGAAGTAGAAACCCTTCAGCAGGTTTGCGGCTTTGGTTGCATTACCCGCTTCTCCCTTTGGTTTCGTGACGGAAGTCCAGGTTTCGCAGAAAGTGAAACCAAGAGGGACCGGGGGATGCCGCACCGCAGGGGAGGTGTCAATTCAAAATAAACAGGCGAAGCCCCCACCCGCGTGGGCGTGGGCGGTGCGTGTTTTGACTCCTCCTCCTCCTCCCCTGCTGCCTCGTTGAGCCTGACGGCGGCGTGGGCCAGGAGCGACCCATATGGCCCGGGCTCCAGGGCTGGTTAGTCAACTCCTCAGCCCCACCGGCGTGAGTCAGAGCAGGCTGGCCTGGGCCTGAGGAGGCAGGCAGGGCGCAGGCTGGCCATGCTCGCCAGGCAGCGGCGTCGCCTCGAGCCTTCAGGCACTTTCGTCGCGCTCCAGAGGCAGCAGCTCCGCTCCGCGTCGCGCCCTCCGCCGCCGCCTCCTCCTCGTGCTCGCCCCCGCCGCTTGCAGTCTTCGCGGCTCTACCCAATAGTTACTCGGTAATAGCAGCCGCCGCAGCAGCAGCTCCCCCTTCCATGGAGCCCAGAGCCGCCCGCGACGGGAGCGGCAGTAGCAGCAGCCCGGAGTTGGGCCGGGGCAAGCGGCTGAGCGTGGGGGAACTGCGCTCGCTCTTCGAAGCTCGTTGCGCGGCGGCCAGCGAGCAGTTGCCCGAGCCGCCCAAGAAGAGCTGCCGGCCTCGCAATGGGGTGCTGCAGCCAGTTATCCCGCAGCTGACGGTCACCCCGGAGGAGGACGGCGAGGAGGCCCAGCGCAGCCCGGCCGGTGTCCCCCAGGCGGAGCCGGACGGCGCCTGGCTGACGACGGACAGCTCGCGGCGCCTCTCCACTTCGTCGCTCTCCTCCACCGGCTCGTCGTCTCTCTTCGAGGACTCTGAGGATGACCTGTTGAGCGACACGGAAGGCAGGAGCCAGGGCATCGTCCACCTGGAGCACGGCGAGGAAACCCACCAGGTACCGGTCCGCGGCTGCCGCTGGGAGCGGGCGTGGAGGTGAGGGGCCACCCGCTGACCGCGCGGCGTGTGGTCGGCACTCGTCCCTTCTGGGTGGCAGGTGTGGCGCCGCGGGGACATCCCTAGTCGGTTCTGTCGGTGTCTTTGCCTTGAAACTTTATAGCAAGTTGACAAGACTTTTAATTTGATCGGAGCAGGGAGGCTGTGAGGGAGGGGAAGGTTAATTCTCCATCCCTCGTGCCGCTTCCACCATCTGAAGCTGCAGTCATGTGTGCGTTTACCTGGGAATAAGCCCCGTGGAATTCAGCGGGATTTACTTCTGAGTAAGCTTGTATAGGATTCGACTGCTCATGTTCACCTTCTCTGGAAAGTGCTGTTAGGTCTGCGTGGGGAGAGTGGGAGGGTGGCAACTGTAAAGAGTGACATTGCTCTCCTTCCACTGGTGCAGTTTTCAGAAGGCCTGGAAAGTAGAAGAAATCCGTAAGTGCCTTCTACTTCCAGTTTATATGATCCAGCCCAGTTGGCTGATCTAGCCTATCTCTAGTGTGGCCAGGTAATCAGGGGTGTGGTAGTTTTTTCATAATGCTGGGGAAAGTCATTGTGGTGTATTGGTTAGAGTGTTGGATTAGAACTGAAGGGACTTGGATTGAAATTCCCATTCATTTGAGTGGCCCTGTGCAAGTCCCTGATTTTCCTGAGATTGGTTGGAGGCTAGGCTGGAATTAATTTTGCTCATCTTTAAAGTGTGACTGGATCTCCTTTTCATTCATCCTTTGAAAGCTTTTGTGTGGCTAAATAAGAAACATGTATGCTGCTCCTGGAAGGAAGGGTGAATTGTTTTTTTTAATGTAATGGGATTTTAGATACTTAGAAGTAGTGTACAAGAAATAATACATCACTGCCTTATTTTACTTGTACTATCTTGCAGTAGTTTGTGGTTTAGGGACTGTTCATAGGACTTTCATGTATTAGGAAGAGATGTCAGATCTGTCAGTGGGCAAGGTAGTAGTTCCTATATGACTTACATGGGAGTGGGTTACAGTTTACATTATGATTCTTGAACTTTTTATGCTGGTGAAGCTATTTACCAAGGGTTGCATGAAAATTCAATTGCTTCAAAGAAATTGCTTTAAAGAATAGCTAGAGGCCTAGTAATGCCTATACTGGCAACAATTATGGGAACACTTATATCAGCTTCCATGATCTTGGGTGTTGTGCCCAATATTATCAGTAATTGCCCAGTTGTCACATTAACTTTTTACTGTCTTAGTAGAGGTCCAAGGAACATCAGTACTGATCAGAGAAAGAGGAGTGACCCTTAAGTAGTGATCCTGAAATATAGTGGAGTTTTCTTCCAAGTAAATTTGCTTGAGGGTGGCACCCTGATCTTAAACACACATGATTGAAATAAACAGTGCAATTTATACGTAAATGCATTTATATTCACAGCATCAGGCCACAGTCTTAAGCAAATTTACTTAGACGTTAGCTTCACTAAAATCAATAGTGCTTGCTTACAAATAAACGTGTATAGGATAATGGCGTTAAATATTTAGAAGTCTCCCAAAATAAAATATTTTGCAACCTGCTTTGTGGAAGAGTGAGAACATCATGCTAGCACTGCTTTTCTTGATTGGAGGGGTGGGGTGGGATACAGCAAAAAGGATACTTTGCTCTGAGGGCATTTTGCAGGAGGCCTTCACTTGCATGTAATGGCTTCAAAGACTTTAGTGCAGATATTTAGAGGGAATATTGGGTTATATTTTATAACTGTTCTTATGTTCTTAACTTTATTTCCAGTATGAGGATATGAGAGTCTGCAGGAGATTCTTTGCAGGTCCCAGCATTAATAGAACAGCATTATGTGATACATCTCAATACTTGGTGTTTACATAAGCTTCTAAGATATCCAGAGTGTTTCATATACTGCTTCAGCACTCCTAAGGTGAGATCAGTATTAGGATCCAGTGCTTAGTAGATTGGTAAGGTTAGATCTAAGGTATTGTTCTTTGCTGGCTTTTCATTAAATAAACACTGGAAGGGCTGTGGCTCAGTGGTAGAATGTTTGCTTGGCATGGAGAAGGCTCCAAACTCAATCCCCAACAACTCCAGTTTAAAGGATCAGGTAGTAGGTGACGTGAAAGACTTCAACCTGAGACCCTAGAGAGGTGCTGCCAGTCTGAGTAGGCAATACTTACCTTAATAGACCAATAATCTGATTCTGTATGAAGCAGCTTCCTGTGTGTTCATGTAAACTGTATGCCCAGGGGGTCCTTGAAGGACTATGGTCTCCTTAAAGGTGATATAAATTAGTATGTTTCACTAGCTTAAATCATTTTGCAGTGAAATTTCTTTAAAAAGTCCATAAAACTGAAATGATAACATTAGTTTGATTTGCAAGGGTATTGCTGATAACGTGAGGTCTGATCTTGTACTGGCTTTCAGTAGACCATGGAAGCACCCTCCTCTGATTAGAATTGGGCTTGTAGTTGAAGTATCATGTAACAATTACAGTAGAGTAACTTAATTCACCATCACACAAGTGAAACGGAGCCATTGTGTAAACAGGGGAGAACCGTGTCTTCCGGATGTGGTGTGATAATGCTATTTGTCCTGCAGGTATGTGAGTGGGTTCACTCAAACCACTTTATAATTTTAAAAGATTTGTGTTCATTGCAAATATTGCAGGACTTTAAAAACTTGCATATAAGGATTGTCATTCCTTACCACAAGTAACTATATGTCATTTCAGACAGAACCATTTTAGAACCAGTTCCCTACCGGAATATATTTGTAGCTTCAGACACAAACGCTTCTGTCCCGTTTAGGAAACGGGGCTGAAGCGTTTTACCTGTCAACCGCTTCCAAGTAGTCTTCAGTTTCCTCTCCCGGTTCCAATGCGCTTTTTCCCACCGTTTTTCGCCCGCGCGGGCAATCTCCATTTTTTTTTAAAAAAACGTTCACTTTATAGCGTTATAGCACTATAGCGCTATAACGCTGTAATGAAATAGCAGTATAGCAACGCCATTGGAATGCCTGGAGTGTTTTGTTATAGTGCTATAGCGCTATAAAGCAAACGTTAAAAAAAAAAAGCTAGAGTTCGCCCGCACGGGCGAAAAATGGCGGGGGGAAAGCGCTGCAGTCTGAAATGGCAAAACGCCTTAGATCCAGCTCTTTACTGGAAGGGGAAAGCCATGTGTGAAATGGCAGCCCTATACCGGTTTACTCCATGACAGATCAAAAACAGCTTCAAAACGGGTTAAAAAGGGTAATGTGAAATTCCTCAGTATTTTAGAACCTTCTTTATCCTTAAGTCCCATGTACCTTGCTCTTATGCTATCTCAGTCAAGTGAAACATCCTCTTTTTTATATAAACAAGATGTTAATTTCAGCAGTTTAAATAGCAGATTTTCACATTTTGTCCTAGTGCCCTTTCTTGAGTCAGATTAAAACCTTTTAATTATCTCATAAATGCAGCATGGAGAGAGAGACAATTATAAACAGTTTTGCATGGGGGTGTACACTCTGCCCACATGCTGTGAGAAAGTAACTAATGGGAAAACATGGCAACAAGCCACAGGTCTTCACAACTTGCTTCAAAACTGATGTGTAAGGAACGGAAAGCCTTGTAAAAGAGTGGGGAAGTAGGTTTGCACTTTTGCCTCATAAGACAATCAGGATGCTTCCATGGAGGAATCAGTAATGTCTGGTGTTTTCCTTCCTACAACTGCCTATATTCCCACAACAGAAGTATTAGGATGCATACCAGTGCACCATGTCCCACAGCTCTTGATGTGCACAAGCCTGTTTTATGTGAAAATTCACTGTATATAAGAAATAGAGGCTGTAAAGCCGTGAATGGAGATTACTATTGCTTGTTATAAAAATATTTATGAGCTCCGTAAAACTTTTGACACCTAAACATCAGCTGTCAGCATTTTCTTTGTAGTTATGACAGAGATAGCCAACATTTTATTACTTACATATTTGTATTTCGAATCAGACAATTTTTGTACTAGATTTAAAAAGCAAAATAAAGAAGTAAATTAAAAAAACAACAACATTGCTAGGCATTTACAATAATGTATTCCAGTACTACACAGTTTTGACTCTAGATACTGGCTTTAAAAATGCTTCTTGTGTGAGCATAACCGGAGAATGGGAGGTGTTTTAAATGATTAGTATGCATGCTTTTGTCCATTTGGCAAGAATGTGTTCTTTCCAGAAAATCTGTTCTGCAGTTTTGTAGGTGCTCATATACATAAAAATCAAACTTCAAAGAAAAGGCAAGCTGTTTTCTTTGGGGTTGCGTGCAGTTATTTTACCTACTCTGAAGAGTCTTTCTGAGGGAACTCAGAAATCTAAATCTGTTTTTCTTAGCAAGTTCCCATTCCTACCATATTGAGATTACATGGAGCATTTTAATAGTAGTCTGAGCAGTGGCACAGAATGTTTTTTCCTCAACTAGGGAAACAACACATTTTTAGAAAGGAGAAATGAATTACAGTATGTTGATGGAAGGAATACCACATGCGGATTATTACTTACAAGATTTCATTAGAAAAACAACAGTCAAGTGGTTGAGGCAAGAGAGGAGGAATCATCTAGGGATGGGCACTTTCCAAATTTTGCCCCAGACCAAACTGAACCGAACTGACCCCATTTCTGGACTGGTTCTCGAACTGGACTGTGGCTGGTTTGTGAACCAGTTTGCAGAACAGTCCGAATGCAGAAAAGACCCTTGGGAGGTCCCAGGGTCCCAGACTCTCAGCATAATTCCAGCTCACTCTCCTCGACGTGCCCACCAAGTTTGGTCCCTCTTGGACTTTGGGGGGCTGAGCTGCAGGCCCCCAAAGAGACAATGCTTTTCAATGGGACATCCCTCCCACCAGTACAGGAGTGTGTACGCCAGTGTGAGATAGAGGTCTCCAACTTGCACAGCTAGTCCCTGGGGTGGCCCTCCACATGCCCCACGTCCTGTTCCTGTTGGGTCTGGGGGGTATGAGTAGCTGATCCCCAAGACTGGTGCCCCCTGGGAAACTGCTTCCGGAGTATTTGTCTAGAGATGGTTTCAGACAGTCCAGAGAAGAACTGGTCTAGCTACAGGCACCCAATTCCCAGAGGGCTTCCCTGGGGACCACCCGCATGGTTGTGGGTGCCTCTGTCTTCCTGGGGCCAACCACCCAGCCCTTTGGACATGAGGACTGGTTGGGGCCCAGCCTCCCACCCTGCCCAGGAAGGTGACAGGGACGGCAGGTGCTCTTTCCATGGGCCCATTTACCCGTAAAAGGCAATGGGATCACCGACCAGGGCAGAACCTCCCACCCCCCTTTCCCTGGGCCCATTTACCCTTAAATGGCAATGGGATCACCGACCAGGGCAGAACCTCCCACCCTGCCCGGGGAACACCTGAATGAGGGTGGGTGGCTCTTTCTCCCCAGGCCCACTGTCCACCCACTGGTGGCACAGTGATTACCAGGAAGAGCTGAATTTCCAGCTCTCCCCAGGGCCCGGGGAACACTTGCACAGAAATGGGTGGTGCTTTTTCCCTGGGCCCCACCCATTGGTGGCAATGTGATTACTGGGAAGGGCCCACCCCAGGGCCTGGGGAGCAACAGGGGGGGGGCGCTTCCTCCCTGGGCCCAATCCTCCACCCTGAAGGCAATGTGATTACTGGGCAGGGCAGAAACCCCTGTCCTGCCTGGGGAACACCTGCACAGAGATGGGTGGAGCTTTCTACCCAGGCCCCACCCTCCACCCACTGGCAACCAAAGGTGTGGAGTCTTTGTGAGCAAAAATTCTACTTTGTGAGTTACTGGCATTAGAGTTGTGAGAGAGCGATTTGGCTACTGCATAAATTAGTTTGCTCTGGAGCCATCATTCCTGAGCTAAGTCAAAAATGTGTGAGCCAGAGGCTAAAATACTGAGCTAGATCACACTAACTCAGGCACTGGGGAGTACCCAACGAGCATGATCTCTTGAAGGGTGGTTTGCCTGGGGGAACCCATGGGGGAGGCCAGAGACCTCACCATGGGGGCCCGCACATCCCGACCTCCCTCTCCCCATCAACTTGGAGTCTGTCCCCCATTCCTGGCAGCAGTCTCAGGGGGTCCACCCTCTGGCGGAGTCAAATTGGGGTGCAACTGATGCAAGTGCCTCTGTAGAACGCTAGTGGTTAAGTGATGTGGATCTCTCCTCCAAAGAACATGTACCCTGCACACCTGGCACTCCACCACACAGAGATCACTGGGTGGGATACGGAAGTACTTCCATGCAACAGACTGCAGCTGTGCCCCCACGCCCATCAGCGGGGCACTTTTCAGGCATAACCTTTTTCTGGGTTCAGTCCCTGGACAGATGCGGGGGGGGATACTGAAGGTTGAGGGACAGGTGGGCAATCGCAGCCGGGAATCTCTGGCACAGAACAGGATGACACGCTTTGGCCATTGAGCCTGCCTTGGTATAAATCAAATTAAAATAAATAAATAGTCACCACCCTCCCCACTAGTGACAGCGGTCTCCTCCCTCTCACGTGTACTTTGCCCCCACGGCCAATGCTCCCTCTAAGCTGTGGAGTCTTGTGAGCAAAAATTCTACTTTGTGAGCTACTGGCATTAAAGTTGTGAGCAAGCAATTTGACTACAGCATAAATCAGTTTGCTCTGGAGCCCTCCTTCCTGAGCTAGGACAAAAACGTGTGAGCTGGAGGCTAAAAAATGGTGAGCTAGCTCACACTAACTCAGCTTAGAGGGAACACTGCCCACGGCCCACCTGGAATGGGGGGGCACTCATCCGGTGACCAAGACTAGCCCCATGGATGCTGCAGGGGAACCTGATGCGGAGGCCACTGATGAAGTGCTCGAGCAGAATGCGATCGTATCCCACCACCTGTGGTCAGTGTGCCCTGTCTTCCCATCTGCCCACACCTGAGACCACAACCCCTTCGGGCCTCCCTCATGTCCCCACAAGTAAGACACAGGTAGTGGGGGTGAAAGAGTGGCTGCTTGAGTCATGGGGAAACCCTTCAAGGGTAAATCGGTTCGGAGCCTAGTTGGCAGGGGAAGGGGGGCTGAAGGCAGAGAATTGACCCACCTAGGGAGAAGGGTTTTCCTCCCTTTCAACAGGGGCAGTCAAGGCAAGTCCCCACAGCAAGCAATGAGAGGGGAGAGGGGGACCCAAAGGAAGAGACTCGACCCACCCATCCAGGGAGAAGGATTTCTTTATTTTGGCAGGGGCAATGAAGGCAAGCCCCACAGTCGGTGTCAAGGACGGTTAGCCCCCCCAGAAATTGCTTCAGGAGCGAGGTGCCCACTTGCCATGGGAGACAAGGAACTGCCAAGTCCAAGACTGCAGCGAACCAAGCAAAAAAGGGGGGGGGCGCTCTTTCAAAGAAGAAACGGGAGCCCCGCAGTCAGTGCCAAGGGTGGTCTGCAAACCTCCCCCAGGAAATGGTTAGAGAGTGGGGTACCCACTTTCCAGGCCAAAGAGAGAACTCTGAGGTGAGGGACTTCAGCAACCCAGGGAGGTGGGATGCAGAAGGGGAGAAGACCCACAGCGTGAGCCCAGGGGACTTTGCCAGTGCCAGCTCCATTTGAGACTTGGTTTCCAAGGGGTGAAGGGGGGGGGGAGAGAGAAGGAACTACCAAAGTAGAGGTGAGAGACTTCAGCAACACAGGAAGGCAGGGTGCAGAAAGAAGAAAAGACCCGCAGCCAGTGCTAAGGGCAGTCACCAATTTCCCCCCCTCCGAGTGGTTGGATGGTTGGTTGCCAACTGGCCAGGGAAGAGCGGGTGCCCTTTTGGGTGAGCATAAAAGTCAAATGCCACTGCCAGCGGGCAGAGAAAACAGCCGCTTGCAGAAGGGGTGGGGTGAGGTGATTCCCCTGCATGACTTGCCAAGAAAACAGGCAACACCGGAGTCAAACAAAAAATGCGTTGTGAAAGCAAAAGAATTCAAGCCCGGTTTCCCATCCCTTGCAGGGAAGAGAGAAAAGGCAGGCGGTGACCAGGCATCGCAGCGGAGAAACGCAGAAAGGGGGGAAATGGCAAGAAAAGGGAAGCAGTGGATGTTTTTTGTCTGGCGATCGGTATTGTTGGCAGGAGATCCAGCTGGTTTCTCCACCCACCCAGGGACCCCAGTAAATTTCCCCCCCACCCCAGGCTCACCAGAAATTTTTTTCCATATGCAAAAGAAGCACTGCACTGCAAGAGACAGCGAAGCGAAATACTACAGTCACACGCTGCCTGGGAATATATACACCTCTCCTATTCCTAGGGAGAAGGATGGATGTCTCTCATTGGAAATCGGAGATGCCTGTCAGCCTTGGGTGCCCGGCACGGTCGAAAAATCCCTCCCACACCCACTTTTCCACATGAAACGGCGGAGGTGGGGTTTCTCTGGTGAAAGTACCCGAACGTTTCTGAGCTGAGGGCGAAAAGATCGGGTGCTTGAGCTTCCAGACAAGTGACCTTCAAGGTGGTCCATCTGAGCCCCCCAAAAGGCAATGTTTGGCCTAGATTTTAGTTCAGGGTTCGTCTCTGTGCCCATCTCTAGAATCATCTGATAGCTGTTTTTTAGCCTGTGATGAATCTTGAGAATATTGGCAAGATCCTTGGAGTGGTGAGACCCTTACCCTTCCTGGCTGATAAAAGCTGCCAGAGGGGGCTGGCTGAGTGGGTGTGGTAAATGCTTCCTTGGTAAATGCTTCCTTGAGGGTGGGGGAGTGGTAAATGCTTCCTTGAGGGTGGGGGTTTTACCACCTGTGCTCAAGGAAGCAGTGATTAGATACATGCAGAAATGGAAAAAATTGTAAAATACAATTTTAAGAAAGAACCAGAAGTATTACTAAAAATGGAAGAAGTTAATGTGGCGAAGAGGACACTGATGTGGTACATGATTACAACAGCAAGAATGACGTATGCTCAATGTTGGAAACAAGACAAAATACCTGAAATTGGAGACTGGATTAAGAAACTATTGTTTATGGTTGAAATGGACAAAATGACGAGGAAATTGAATAATTTGGAAGCAGAGGACTTTTTTGTGGATTGGAAAGATTTTAAAGAATATCTGGAGAAAAACTGGGATGTAAGGGACAGACTATTTAGCTTTGACAATTATTGAAATTAAGAATTACTAAAGAATAGATTAAATTGTTTGAATAACATAGAGAAAAATAAGTTACCTATGGACATTTTGAAGCAAAAAAAAAAGAAGTAGAATAAAGAACTAAGAATTGTACAGGAGGGTTGGAGCACTGTGGGAAGCCGAAATGGGGGGGGGGAAGGGAGGAGGGTAGAATAGTGGATTTTTTGTGAAACTATGACTTATATTGGACTATATGTATCATATGCTAATAAACTGTTAAAAAAAAAAGGAAGCAGTGATTAGACCTGTTTTTTTGGGGGGGACCCTCCCTGAGTCTTACTGTGTTGGTAAACTTCCAGCCAGTCTCCAGTCTTTCATTCTTCCAGAAAAGGTGCTTGAGTTGGTAGTCGCTTTTCAGCTCCAGGGGCTCTTGGAAGAGACTGATTTTTCTGGTCCCATTTCAGTTTGGTGTAGTGGTTAAGTGCACGGACTCTAATATGGGAGAACAGAGTTTGATTCCCCGCTCCGCCACTTGCACCTGGCTGGATGACCATAGGCAAGCCGTAGGTCTGATAAGAGCTGTTCTTGAAAAAGAGCAGTCTCTGTGAAGAGCTCTCTCAGCCCCACCTACCTCACAGGGTGTCTGTTGTGGGGAGGGGAAGGGAAAGGAGTTTGTAAGCCGCTCTGAGACTCCCTTGGGTAGTGAAGAGCAGGGTATGAAACCAATCTCTTCTCTTCTTGTTCTTCTTCAGTCTGCCTTTGGACCAGGATTTGGAGCAGAGACTGCTTTGGATGACTTGGTTGATGACATCTACAAAGGACTAGATAGGGGGGATGTGACCCTGCTAGTTCTGCTGGATCTCTCAGCAGCCTTTGATACAATTGACCATAGAATCTGGGCCGCTTTTCCGTACTGGGACTGGGGGGAGGGTCATCAGGTTACAGTGTTTCGATTCCTATCGAGGAGGGGCAGTCTCAGAGGGGGTGGGTGGGAGATTCCTGCTCTGCCTCATGGTTGTAAGCCTGTAGAGATCCATAGGGTTTGATCTTATTCTCCATGCAATTTAATATCTCTGTGAAGCCACCGGGAGAGGGTCTCAGGAGGTTTAGGCTGTGGTGTTACCAATTTGCAGATGATACCCAGCTCTACCTTTTTTCTCCATCTGATTCCAAGGATGCTGTTGATGTTCTGAACTCATGCTTGAATTTAGTAATGGACTGAACGAGGGTGAACAAGTTGAATCTTACCTTGACAAGACTGAGGTTCTCTGGATTAGTAGAAAAGCAGACCAGGGACTTGAGATCTCTCCTGTCTTGGGTGGGGTTATAATCCCTTGAAAAGCCAGGTGTCACAGCTTGGGGGTGCTACTGGGCACAGCAGTCACCTTCAAAAACAGAATAGCTGTAGTGGTTTGGAGTGTTGCAACTAAGTCATTCAGCTCTGAATCATTCAGATCTAGCCACAGTGATGCCTTAGTTACATCTTGACTGGACTATTGAAATGCACTCTACTTGAGGCTATCTGTCAGAACCCACAGCCAACAATGAAGTACACGCATTCAGGAACGGTAATACTTTTATTGCAGAGCTATAGATGCAGTAACATAAGCACTGTTAAGAATGGCGGCGGCCCTATGGGCATAATAGGATATAGGGTATTCGTATGCACCCCCCCATAGCACTGGCCAATTAGGCACCCTCCCGTGCCCTCCCGTGCGCGGGATAAAGCTTGGAGACCATTAGGTAGCTAAAGCTGAGAACCAACACTCTCCCACGGCACCTAGGAGAAACCCAGACAATACAACTCCCTCCTGCACATCTGTATAGATAAGCATTTCGGCGCGAAGCAGAACAAGCACAGAAAGGAATGTAGTAGCAATTAACCAGACACAGACGGAGCTCCCCAACCCCCATGGCAGCATAGCTGACACTATCCTTGGAGAGTGTTCAGAGACTGCAGCTAGTACAGAACGCTGTGGCTAGTCTACTGGTTGGGGCCTGGTTGTGACCTTGGTATTATAGCAATTATACTGGCTACTGATCGAATCCCAGACACAATTCAAGGTATTGGTTTTGACCTTCAAAGCCCTATGTGGCTTGAGACTGGGTGTCTGAAGGACTGTCTTCTCCCATGTGTTCATGCCTGGGAACTAAGATCACAGGGAGAGGCCCTTGAGACTGTCCCATTGACCAAAGAAGCTTATCTGGTGGGCCTTTTCAGTAGCAGCCCTCCTCACTTTTGATCTTTAGGGTCAAAAATTGAAGCCAGTTAGGTTTGTGTTTGGTTCAGCTTACTAGAAGTCCTGAGTTGTGATTTTAAATTTTGGTTTTTATGTTAATAGATTTTATGTTATGTATTTAATGTTGTAAGCTTCCTTGAACTCTGTAAGGAAGAAAGGTGGCTAATAAATGTAATAAAATCTCTTTGGCTAATTTTGTAGTTTTTCTGCACATTTTATGCTGGGTTTCTAAAATAGCTTGTTACCTCCTTTTATGCAATCACTTGATCTCTTTCTGACCCTCACTGGGACACAGCTGTAGAAAGCAGAGCTGTTATGAAAATCAATTTGCATGTTATTTGTTTATCTGTGACCACAGAAAACTGGAGATTTCATGAGATTTCCAGAGTGTCTTGTTATATGATTGCTGAAATAAATATCATGATGCTCTTTAGATCGATGTTATCAAAAAGATTTCCAAGGCTAGAGTTAATTCTGAGCTTTCATTCAAACTAGAGAGGTCTGATCAACAGTGTTGGAATGTGTTCAGGTACATCGGTCATCATTAAATTCTGAAATAACATTTCGTTTTCCTGTTCCTTTCTGCAGTTGAACAGGTGAGTAAATATGATGATCACTGTAGACCATTTTGAGCACTTATCTCTTTTGTATTATTGTGGGGCAATAGACCCTTTAAAAGCAGGAAATTCAATCCATTTGACTACCTGTAAATTCCCCCCTGCTCCTTTTTAAAGTCAAGGAACTTTCTGAACTTGTTTAGGATTACTTTTGACCTAATATTTTGCCAATTTCACTCCAGGGGAAACTGATGACATGTGTTACAGCCATTTTTTCAGTGTAATATGTACTGTAGCATTTGTCAGCCTGGCTGCCCATTCCATGCAGCTTTGGATTTAATGTAGTTACACTTTTCCTGTCCCCAACTTGCATTTGGAATGCTTCACAGGGCTAAAGATATTTATCAAAGACTCCAGAATCTTCATGATTTGGCTTGGAGTAAAAGTGCTTTCCATGGGAAGAGACAGAGAGCTGGAATGGGGCATTCAGGTATCTTGAAATCTCAAATCTTTTTCCATCCCCTTTGCAGCTTCCTGCACTTGTCAGTGACGAACGAGTTTAGACCAACTGGTATTTATACTATACAGCAGCGACTTTAGGATGGATAAAAGAATGGCTAACCTTAGAAAATACAAGAATTTTGAATTTAGGAGGATATAATCTATATATGGGATAGCATGTGTATATATGGTATGGAAAGGATAAAATGCATACAAATTTCCAGCAACATGCAATAAGAGGATCATTAATGAAATTCTGGAAGGAAGTAAAAGAACGCTTCTATGACAAAACTCCTAAATGGGTATCCCCAGTTGAAGCCTTTATAAAACCTACATTGGTCACAAAAGACAATAGGGAGAGTTATACAACTCTATTAGACAAAAACAACAAATGAAAAACTAATGAAAATTTACTTGCACAAAACATAAAATTAACGTGGTGGGGAAATTTACAATTAAGAACCAGATATAACAAGGATGACAGAATAAGTTTCTATAGGACACAAAATGAACTTGATAAGATTTGGCTGTCTACGAACGATAAAATGATTCAGAAACTTTATAACTTCCTGTTAGATGACTATATGCAAGATGAGGCTGTTAAAACAACAATGATTTCCTGGATGCAAGATATAGGACATAGCATAGACATAGAACAGTGGTCCAAAATATGGCAAGTAACACAATTTATCATATAAAGAAAATATATACAAAATGTTTCACAGATGGTACTGGTCCCCATACAAAATAGCCAAATGTTATCCTAATGCATCAAACAAGTATTGGAAATGTAAAACAAATGTGGGAATATTTTATCATGTGGTGGAGATGTGGGAAAGTCCAAAATTTTTGGCACAAAATACATAAGATAATACTGGAAATACTGAATATTGATCTAGATTTTATACCAGAAACTTTTTTGTTGAGTATGATACCCAAAGTTATAAACAAAACGAATTGTATTTACTAACTTACATTCTAACATCAGCTAGAATCTTAGTGGCTAAATGTTGGAAATTGGAGAGAATCCCCTCAAGAGATGAAATACTTCAGAAATCGTTGGAGCTAGCAGAAATGGATAGATTGAATGTTGTTTTAGAAGGAAAAGATGAAGAATTGTACTTAGATGGGAGAGTGTATGTACATGGATAGATAATAAGTGGGAAAATAGACTCACAGTTATTGTATACACAGTATTGTATACACAAGATGTCAATTTTAAAATTTTATATATATAATTTTTTTTTTAAAAAAAACCTTATACCCCCAAAATCTTGTTGACCCCTAGGAGCTACTGGACTCAAATCTAGCTTTTCTACTGCAGACCAACATGGCTGCCCTCTGAAATATAGCAAGGGAAAAAAGCCTTGGAATTTCCATAGTAGTGAAAACACCATTTGTGTGCCTAAATAGATTGGTTTTCCAAGGGTTTAGCTAGCCCAAAGGGTTTTAGTTACAATAAAATGCATTAGGAATATAATATGGCATTTGGAAGAGTTTTGTTTTCTTTTGTGTTGAAATGGTCTTGTGTTTGATATTGCAGATGGCTCTTGGGCCATTTCAGGTAGAGAACTGGTTTGAGGATCAATTTTCAACCCACATATTCCTGACAAAATAGTCACAAATAATAGTCACATGAAACCATAATTGTCACATGAAACCATTTTTAATGGTTTAATTATCCAAAAGCCCAAACAGACATGACAAAGTTCACAGATCACGTTTGACTATAAAATTTAAATTGCAACCATGCATAGTCCTGATTTAGAACTGAAGCGAGGGGCTTTAACCCTTCAACCAATGCTTGTTTTTTCTAACCAAGTGGCTTCCCCTAAATCTGTTATTAGAACATTGCTTTCAAAAAACTAACAATGGGGAATGGGCAGAGGGGGGGAAGAGCATTAGTGGCAGTTTTGATTAGCAAAACTGTGCAGCAGCTGAAGGGTTAATCACTCTCCCCTCCCTGGGGCTGCACAGAAGCATGCAATTTGTTTTTTTAACAGATTTTAAAGAGTTGGGTCTCTGTTCCCTGAAGCCACAGGATCCGCTGTGGGGAATAGATTCTAAAAAGACAAATATACAGAGAAGAAGAGCCCAAATGGGATTGGAATGGCACTGTGGAGAGGAGGAAGGGCTCCTGCCTCCCCCCAAGCCATTTTTCTGGGCAAAAACCACAGTGAGGAAGGAACTATTTCCCCAATTTTGCTGTTCCACAGGTAGAGATAGTCCACACGGAGCAGCAAAACCTGGGGTGGGGGGGACTCTATCCCAGAGGGATTTTTGCATGAGGAATAAGCTTCAGAGGCAGGACCAAGCTGTTTTAAAAATGATAATGTTTACTTTGGCCCAGAGATCTGTGATCTTTGTTGCAACTATGTTAGATCTTAGTGCCATATCTGAAACACATTGTAGTGTTTATTTGTGCTTCCAAATTGATATAAACAGGACTGTGCTTACAACCGTGTGATTAAACAGTAACAAAATCAGAATTCTTTATCATGAATAGTAACATTCTGCCACTTGTATAAGTTAGGCAAATTAACAGATTTTCTAATATACTAATTCTCTTGTCACAGGAGAAGGCATTGAGGTAATGGATGATGCAAGGCACTGAAGTGCTGACTGAGTTGGATCCCAGAAATCACTTCTGTCAATAAGCACGGCTTTCTAAGCCCCTGTCCCAGGCTACAGCCCAAAATTCCACTGGAAATGCTCCATGCTAAGCTGCAGCAGAAAGCAGGAGGTTAGAAAGTTGTGCTCCCCTGACAGAAATCCTTCTGTCAGCAGAAATGCTCTGTGAGATCCAGGGCTCTGTTTCTTGGTTTTACAGCTTCACTAGACATTATGGTTGTATTTTCGAGTTTATTGCTGCAGCTTTCAGGGCTAGGAGCATGTATTGTTTTCAGAAAGAAATATGAGCTTTTGGGACTGCTGAATTCTGTACCCAATAACAATTTCAGTATCACAAAATGCACACAACCCTTGAGCACTGGGGCGGGGGGGGGAAACAGATCAAATTAAATAATCCTTTAAATTTTGTTACAAAATACTGCAGGGTGAAAGGAACATGGACCCCATGAGTGTTTCTTCCACTTGGAGGCAAGGAGGGCATCCTGATGGGTGGGTGATTCCTTCAGTGAAACACTTTTGTCAAATGCTATAGAGATGGCTTTTCTGTGGACCATTATCCTTGTAGGTGCTGGTTGGGCTTTGTACATTCCCAGATCATCAACTCATGGTGGGCTTATTAATGTTCTTCCCTTGGATGAAATGGAGAGAGGCAACAAATGGACCACAAACTGACTTTCAGACGTGAATTCTCGAGAATCTGTGAATAGCTGAAGGGTGCCAGTTCTTTTCCCGTGAATGCTGTAGTCTGAGGCAGAAAGGTAGACGGCAGAGCTGTTTTTATTGATGAGAAGCATAATTCACTCTAGATATAAATAATGGATCTGTCTTTATGACCACCCTGTCCTTATGAAAGGCACAGTAGTCGAGCAAGACAAATAACGCTCCCAGTCCAGAAATGTAACACGAGAAGGTAATCGCAGTAAGAAAAATAACACTTTGTGCAATAAGACCTCCAAAGAATCCAGAGTGGTGGTAATGGAAGAACCAGCAGAACCAAAATGAGGTGTGCTCCCTGTATTCTTTGTCAAACGAGGAAAAAACTAGATGGATTTTCCTGCCCACCAGAGGAGGCAGGAAGTTGGAATTTTACCCTTTCCTTTGGATCTCATGGACAAAATGGCCCAAGAGTCAGGATGTCCTCCTTTGAGTGAGAACATGGATAGGAATGGGCAAAATGGTATGCTACAGAATGCAGTTGTGTATAATTCATTATAAATGAGGAACCCAAATAGAGTTACTTTCGTTTGCTTGTGCATGTGATTATTTTTGGAAAGAAGGTGTACCCATCTCAAGTACTCTTCATTAGTCTTGAATTGATCTATTTTTTCTTCACCTGTTCTCCACATCACCCAAACTGCTTTAAAGACACCCACCTTTCATAACTCTGAACTAAAAGCACAGACCATTACATCTCAGAAGCTGGTTACATAAACTAATAGCACAGGAGACAATTTTATTTTTAAACTGAGATGTGAGGAAAAGGATTTTTAATGGATTTTTAAGTGGTAGTTTAAAAACCATGTGAGTTTTCATGCTGTTTTTTCAGCAGCATATTTTGCCCCTGCTGCTTTCTTTGTTATTGTAAAATGAATAGTTCATAGTTTTCATATTGCTCTCTCAGATTATTTCAGTGCTTTATTACTGGTCATATTAGACTTCTGAGACCCTTTTAATCCACAAAGATTTTTCATGCCATTACTACTGCTTGCCTGTGGTTTATTTATTTATTTGACTTTTAGACCTCCCTCCCCTGTGAACAGGACTCAGGGCAGTGATCAACAATTCCAGTAAAACATTTACAATCATGTTAAGAAAAATTAAGACCATAGATAATAAACAGTACAGTAGTAATAGCAGATGGCACTCATGTAGAGCAGATTGTATCCCTACCCCATAGAAGGGAGGAATGGGAAGGAGGCCAGGCTAGATGGAAACCACTGCTGTCCTTAACCGTAGGCCTGGCAGAACATCTCTGTCTTACAAGCCCTGTCGAATTGTACTAAGTCCCACAGGGAATGGATGTCATTTGGCAGAGAGTTCCATCAGGTTGGTGCCAGGGCCGAGAAAGTCCTCGCTCTGGTTGAGGGCAGCCAGATATCTTTTGGGCCGGGGATCACCAGCCAGTTCTTTTCCCTTGAGCGTAATGCTCTTCAGGGGGTATACCAGGAGAGGCGGTCCCGTAAATACGTTGGTCCCAGACTATTTAAGGTCTTGAAGGTTAGTACCAAAACCTTGAACTTGAGCTGGTATTCAGCTTAGAGCCAGTGCAGCTGGTGAAGCACCAGTTGAATGTGCGTTGTCAATGGGGTTCCCGTAAGGACCTGTGCTGCTACATTCTGGACCAGTTGTAGTTTCCAAGTCAGTCTCAAGGGTACCCCAGTGCAGAGGTCTTGCCTAGAGGCAGGGGTCATTTCCTGTGTGAGCGCATAGGAGTGGAGCTCCGGCAGTAAGGAGCCCAGAGGGCGGGCATATGCAACAAGCCCCGCCTCCTTCTCCCAGCAGCCCTCATTCGGGCCACGAGGAGCAAGAAGCAGCCAGGTAAATTGCAGAGCCCCCCCCCCGGCCCCCCTTCAGCTACAAGCTCTCCCGCCTCTGTGAAGGCAGAACTGCATGTGTGCCCCACCAAATAGCTACCAATCCAGAACAGTCCAGTGGCACCTTTAAGACCAAGTTTTATTCAGGTACAAGCTCTCCCTCCTCTGTGAGGGCAGATCTGCACGTCCCCCCCCAATAGCTAGCAATCCGAAACAGTCCAGTGGAGCCTAAGCAGTGGGTGTTGCCTTCTGACACACTTCCGGGGGTGTGGCATATGCAAATAAATTATGCTAATAAATTATGCTAATGAGCTACTGCACCTCTTTTTCTACAAAATAACCCCTGCCTAGAGGTGACCGTTGTGTGGATTACTGTGGCTAGGTCAGGGTGAGATAGGAAGGGGGCCAGTTGCCTGATCTGGTTTAGCTAGAAAAAATGCCAGTCTGGCAACATTTGTGATCTTAGCCTCCATCAATAAGGAAGCATCCAGAAACACACCCAGGCTCTAGACATTTGCTGCTGACTCCAACCTTAGATCCCCCCTACCCAGCCAAAACCTCCGTCAGTTCAGTCTCAGCCAGCTCTGTTTCAACCATCTCACTATGGCCTGCAGTCCCTTGGCCAGATTAGGTGGGATGATGTCTGTCCATCAACAGATACACTTGGGTGTCATCTGCATATTGATGACAACGCATCCTGAAACTCCACACCAGGTGGGTGAGGGGGCACATGTAGATGTTGAACAACATTGGGGAGAGATTGCCCTCTGAGATACCCCACACACCAAGGGTGTCGAGGGGACACCCTCTCTTCTAGCCCCACCCTCTGTCCCCAACCATGGAGGAATGAGGTAAGCTCCTTCAGGGCCATCACACGGACTCCTATGTGGGCAAGGCAGTGGATCAACAAGTTATAATTGAACATGTTGAACACTGCTGTCAGGTCAAGCAATAACAGCAGTGCTGATCCACCTCGATCCTGTTGCTTAAGGAGATTGTCTGTGAAGGTGACCCATGCTTTCTCTGTCCCATGGCTGGGGCGGAAGCTAGACTGGAATGGGTCTAGAGCTGATGTGTCCTCCAGGAAAATCTGGAGCTGTTCCACCACCGCTCTCTTAATTACCTTGCCCAGAAGCGAAAGATTCGAGACTGAGCGGTAATTGGAATTATCCGTAGCATCCAAAGATAGTTTCTTTAAGATCATTATTACCATGGCCTCCTTTAATCCCCCTGGATAGACCCCTGAACTGAGGGACAGATTGATAATGTCTATCGAGGGCCCTGTATTCCCTTACTGCTGGCTTTCACCAGCCATGATCATCTTGGGTCTAGGAGGCAAGTGGTTGGCTTAACTGCACCCAGAATACTGTCAATGTCGGCCGGAGAGAATTGGCTGAAGTTATCAAATACGAGAATCCAAAGACGGCCAAGGGGCCTCCAGTTCACATACTGTATCAGTGTCGCGACGAAGTGACAAGACTTTATCAGCAAAAAAGCTCACAAAAGCCTCACAGCTAATGGCCTAATTTCTAACATTTTGAGCCCTTTCTATAAGAGAGGTTAAGGTTGCCCTTACACATCACATTCTTCCTACACAGATTTATAGTGAAGAAGAAGAGTTGAATTTATACCCCTCCCTTCACTCAGAGTCTCAGAGTGGCTTACAATCTCCTTCCCTTTCTCTCCCCACAACAGACACCCTGTGAGAGCTCTGAGAGAACTGCTCTTGAGAGAACAGCTGTGAGAGAACTGTGGTCTTGAGATGCTAGTAAAATTGGTTCTGGGTTTTGATTTTTGATAATTTGTTGTTTCCTTTGTGTGGACACTTGAGGAAATGAACACTCCTGGCTCGTTCCAGACAGTACATCATCTAGATCATTCAAGGGGTAGTCTGATGAGGGCCATGAGTAACCCCTTGAAGCACAGTAGCGTAGCTCTCAAGCTCTTGTTAAATGCTCACAGCTTTCAGTTAAAAAAAGCTCCATGTTTTAGCTAAAATTATTGCAAAGTTCTATTTGAAAATGATACACATAGACACAGCAGAAACATTTGTACATGTCTGACTTCTTAGCAATGTGCTTCATGGCAGTTCTACAATAAGCATTTCAATACTAGTTCAACAGTTTTGCTGTCAGGCAGTAGCCAGTTGCCGCTGCACAAATTGCCAAACAAAAATGTAATTGCAAGTATGGTAGAATGGTTAGAGTGTTGGACTAGGATCTGGTAGACCCGAATTAGGATCCCTACTTTGCTGTGGAAACTTGCTTGGTGTCCTTGGGCCAGTCATAGTCTTGGTGTAACCTACTTCACAGGGTTGTTAGGATAAAATGGAGGAGAGAGAATGTTGTACACCAGTCTGGGCCCCCATTGGAGAGTAAAGTGCGATATACATGAAGTAAATGAATGTTTTTAAAAAGCAGCTTAATCCCATAGGTTTTCCAACATTTTTGTATGCACTGAGATTCACAAATATTGCATTTAAGAGCACAAACTTTTACAGTAAAAATTATGTGGAAGAAAGGTTGCATTTCTACATCCAGGTTGTTGGGAACTGTATGCAAGCTTCCCCCCTCCCCCCTTGCTAAGTGGTTGTCAGCCTCATCATCAGGGCTTTAAAACAACAAAACAAAAAACAGATCCTCTGTGTTTGACAGTTCCACTGAGCTCACTGACGCTGAATAAATGTGCAGAGGGGACTTGCCACTATAAACTGTCAAAAATAGTCATGGTAACGTTAACAGCAGTAAGTTGTTCTTCAAGATATTTCAGACAAAAACATTAACAGGGTAAAGGGCAAGGATCAGTACTGGAGAGACAAGGGCCAGACAGGTTTCACTGGGAGGAACTGGTGTGCCTTTCTTAAGTAACTCATAGAAAGGTTGCATTAGATACATCCTATATCCCTTGAGGGACACAGTGTGGTGAAACCTGTTTGTAAGGTGTGGTGTATTTGCTGCATGATGATGAAATGAATTCATCTGCAAAATCCTGGGGTAGCTCTATATTTGAAGAAGAATTCTTTGTTTTTGAGAAGTGGTTCTATGCAGTCTTGTAGGCTTTTAAGACTTTATCAGTCAGCGTAGGTTAAAAGTACATGTAATGTGTATGTAGCCATTGTTGTTTACACCAGTGGTCCCATTTTGATTTACATTTTTTTGTAGCCTTGAAGCCCTCCCATCCTGCCATGTGGGCACCTGCCGTGTGCTGAACGTCCCCTTTTCATGGTGCACATGGCAAGCAGTGCATGACCATAGAGAATTCTGCCTTCTTGCATCCAAAGAACAACAGAGAGACAGCTGTTATCAGCTATACTTTTGAAAGCAAATTTAAATAAGATATTTGCGTTGTCTGAATGTTGACAACAACATCAGATCTCAGAATAGCTGATATTGTAGGACTGTAGTTTGGTGGACTCTGACCCAAGTTAGGTCCCCTGAATGGAAGGGACTTTGAGCCAGAGAGGTGAGATGCTTACTTATTGGTTAATAACATCAATATACTTGGTTAATAACATAAATCCAGCTAAGTGTAGGAAGAGTCCTAGAAAAACTTTCAGAATTGTTAATAGAAATAGAAAAAGACGGTCACAGAACCTGAACAAGCAGAGCATATGTGCCTCCTCACCCAGCTGGTGCAGAGCTTTGGACTGGGTTGCCATCAGTACACTGATGACACTCAGCTATATCTGTTGATGGATGGCCAACCAGGCTCCACCCCTGAAAATCTAGCAGAGGGTTTGGAAGCTGTGGTTGGATGGTTGAAGTGAAGCTGGCTGAAATTGAATCCATCAAAGACAGAGGTCCTATGGCTGAGCCGGGGAGACCCAGGGTTGGGGTGCCAACTCTTGACCCTTGACAGTGTGCATTTAATACCAGCACCAAGGTGAAGAGTTTGGGAGTGATTCTGGATGCCTCCCTTTCTATGGAGGCCCAGATCACAAAGGTTGCCAGTCTGGCATTTCTGCCTATGTACCAGTTCAGGTAACTAGCCCCCTTCCTGCCTCTCCCTGACTTAGCCACAGTGCAATGGCCACCTCCAGACCTGACTGCTGTAACTCTCTCTACACAAGTCTACCCTTGAGACTGACCTGGAAACGACAGCTGGTCCAGAATGTGGCGGTGAGAATTCTCACTAGAACTCCAGTTAGAGCACATATCCAGCCACTGCTCTGCCAGCTGTACAGGCTCCAGATTGAATTCCGGATCAAGTTCAAGGGGTTGTTTTTAATCTTTAAAGGTCTTGGACCAGCATACCTTCGGGACTGCCTCTCCTGGTATACCCTCCCAAAAGCATTATGCTCAGAGGACAAAGAAACATCTGATTAGCCTCAACCAGAGCCAGAACCTTTTCAGCCCAGGCCCTGGCCTGGTGGAATGCACTCTCAGCTGAGATCCTGGCCCTGCGGGATCTTTTACAGTTCCTCAGGGCCTCCACTAGGCATGTGGCTGAGACTCATGACTTGAAGAGAAGAAAAACTCCATCTGATGGGCCCCGTCCTGCTTCTTTTTGTGGACTTTCTCCTAGTTATGCCATCTGATTATTGATTGATGTTTAAATTGTCTTAATTGATTTATCATTGTTTTATAAATATGTTGTAACTTGCCCTGAGGCCTGCAGTAGCAGGGGAGCGTGAATCAGAAATCAAATTAACTAAATAAAATAAATAATGTTAATGGCTTCGCCAGTTGTTTGTCTCCTGTATCTGTTACTTGGGAAGTATATTATCTCTGGATGTGGATGGTGACTATATTGTTAGATGCATTCTGCATAAATTTGCCTGATCATGACAACTGCCTTTGAGTCAAACCATTTGTTTAATTTTATTTGTTTGAATAATTTATTTATTTTATGGTTTGTAATCTGTGTTATTTCATTCAGTATCTCGCTCAGTGTATTCTTCATGGTTCAAAAGGTGTACTGTGTTTGACTGTGCAACTTTGCCTAGTATAAGCTTGAATTCGTGTGATGGGGAATGCTGTAATGGGCAGTGTCACTTTAATTGGGAAAAGGCACGGTCTCAGGGTTCAAATGTACAGTTTTGAGATTAAAAAGAAAAAAGGATGATGAAAAACCAAAACACCTTAGAGGAATTCTGCACCACTTTAATTCACGTACGATGTGTGTCTGTAACATGGGAGCATTGGAAACACCAGATAACTGGTGACCAATGTACAGGTAAACACCACAGATGGAAGATGCAGAGTAATCAACAGTGGTAGCATGGCGTAATGTCATAACCCATAAAAAACATTTTTCAGTAGACTCCAGTGACAGGAAAAACATTGCATTCTTTCCTGGTACAAATGGGGTGATGGAGAGGAGCACTGCAGGATAGAAGCAAGTATACATGAAATGTATACTCTATTCTACTGTCATATATGAACTGATTTTTATTTACTTTTTTTGAAGGGATTTTTTTTGAGCCTGTTCCGTATCAGCTAATGTTTGTAAAGCTCTTAAAGCTTGTTTGATGAAGAGACCCTGTATAAATACAATGATTTGTTTCAGTTTATTTTATAATGACATTTAGATATTGAAAAGATATGTCTTCATCATCTAAGAAAATGGAGGGGATAAGACCCAAGGATATTTAATGGTGGACTTTAAAAAAAAAATTGTGTGGAGGAATTGTAACAGTTTTAAGACTGAAATAAAGAACATTGTCCTAAAAATGCTTTGGGTGTACAGAGATACTCAGCTAGATTTGAATGCAGTAGCAACACAGCTACCTTCTCAATTCATCCGCCCAGATACCCAGTAACATTTGATGGGAATTTCCTTTTTCTAAGATGATGAAGGGAAAGCTGAAATTAGAACCGAGTGGAGGGATGCTAGTAACAGCATGGGGTCATGGAATCTGTGGGTGGTGAACTAATATTTGGGCCTTGCTCTTAGTGGGTTTAACAATGGCACCCAAATTTACCCTTGTGATGGGAAGGTAGTGCCCCAGTCTTAAGGCATCTATTACCACCAGGAATTTTTTCAGTTTCCTCATTGTTCAGTGAAATGATTCAGGAAGAATTGAAAAAGATGGTTCCCAGTCTTCCTGGTGGCATTTGGGATGTTTTGAAGTTCTGAGCACATTTAAGAATCTCTGCTGGCTCTGCAACCTGGGAGTGTCAACATTCCACAGTCAGCCCTCCCTCTATAGACATATAAGAAGTGGGTGAAGGGTACTTCTAGGGTTATGACATAATGAAATTAACATATTTGTTTAAGTGGTGAATTTGGTCTTTCTGAGCTCTCTGGGAGGATTTAAATCCCAAGCTTTCTCTGAGAGTTCATTTGGAAAATTACACATTGAGCTTGGAGGGCGTTTGTGTGTGGGGCGGGGGGAGGAGAAGGTTGCCCGTCTGTTTTGTAAGAACTGATTCTTTGAACTTTGGTCTTGTTCTGTTTGCAGCTTTGGCAGAGAGCTGTGACAATGCAGAAGCCTGAAGTTTCTGAGGAACCATTAGTGTGTTAACCAATATGACATTTAACCATTAGTGTGTTAACCAATATGACATTTAAAGGAAGGTAGACCATATTTGCTTTTGAAATACAAATTGGTGTTTATTTTTATTTTGGCAGCATGTACTGCCAGGGCTCCTTTGTCATTGGCTCTGTATAAACATATATATTGAAAAGTCCAGTTTTTATTCACACAAAATACAGTCACAAGGAAAGATCAGCAGGTAGGCACGATAACTGGAGTGGGGAAAAACAAGAATGGTGGTAGTAACCTAACAGCTGTGGGGACTTAATCACTGAAAACTGTTCCATCTATAGTGAAAAAACAATACTGCAGTAAATGTCCCCTAGGGAGAATGGTTGGTTTTATGGTTAATGGCTTGGATGTAAAGATCCTGCTGTGGTGTTCCTTTTGTTTCCTCAAAAGCTATTCTAGAAGGTCCCTAGGAAGCAGTCAGCAAATCTCTCTTATGGGAGTGGTTTTGTCTTCTCTTCTGGAATGTTGAAACTAAGCCCATGTGCTTGGTATAGTTTATAACATCTACCACACAGAGGAGAAAGCAGATGTATTCCTGAATGCGACTGAAATGATCACAGATCTGTACAAAGATTGGAGAGAGATGGTTTGGTTATAGTATTGGACTAAGGTCTGGGAGACGCAGGTTCAAATCTCCTGGAAGCTTGCTGGGTAACCTTGGCCCAGTCATTCTCTCATTTACCTCACAGGTTTCTTATATGGATAAAATGGAGGGCAGAATGGTGATGTAAGCTACTGAGGGTCCCCAGTGGCAAGAAAAGTGGGATATGTAAGTACATGCATGAGGAAAAACTGGTACCAGTAGAGAGTGTGCACCTGTCAAGAAAATTGAACCTCCAGTTCAATTTCTTGTTCTTGCATTAAAACATTGGTGCAGGCTTCATATAAAAACCTAGGACTGAAACATAGGGGAAGAGATCAAAGGGAAACATCTGTGGTTTTTTTCATGAGAAACTTAACAAGTTGGCTTTGTGCATTTGAATAACAGAGACCAAACCATTTGTCACTGAACACACACCTCACTTCTTTTGGTGCTGATCTACACTTCAGAGAGGAAGCATCTTGTCATAAAACTGCTTCTCTGCTGAACGATCTGTTATCAGATCCATGTTAACATCACTGGTCTGAGTTTTATTGGACAGAAGGGCCCTCTACCCTCTCAAGTTTTAGACCTTAAAACAGCTGGTTTTGTGGTTCTTTGTGTAGCTGTAGCTGCTCTCAGCTAACACGAGGTGATGAGCTGACCTAGGAAGGTACCAGGTGCTGCCTGGTGACATGCTCCTTTGGACAAAGAGACTTGGAAGGATGCCTGACTTCTCCCAAGAAGGGTAACCTATGGTAACTATAATTTAGGGTACAACGTATAGCTAGAACTTATTATTTAGTTTTCTTGTTTTCTCTGCTTATTGCTTTGTTCTTTTGACAGTAGTCCTGCACTCTTTAATAAAAAATATACTTTTACTATACCTGGTTGTTCTGTACTTCAGAAGCTGTAATCTAAATTCAGTGCTTTAGACTTAAAGAGTCCACCTACTGGTTAAATATTGTGGAAACTCATTCTGCAAGTGGCCAGCCCTGCAGGGTCAACTTTCTGGTAATCCCGCTGGCTTCTGATCATAGGGATAGTCAAACAGGCAGGTGGCAGGCTATCATACTGGTGAGTGTATGGACACACTCCCCAGGGTTTTGTAATTTTGAGCTCTGCCCCCCCCCCCGCAAGGATCCCTTGAACTGGGAATTCTTCTACCTAGTATCTCTGAAGTCTAGCCATACGTTTCAAGTCTTTGATTGTGTGTAAGCTCAGCAGAAATAACTGGTGTTGCTTAGGGAATTGTGACCAAGGGGCGGAATCACTCATTGTTTTTGTGTTAATTGAAGGGGAGTAGGAAATGCTTTCCTATCAAGGCTTTTGGCCTTTGTATCAAGGCTTTTGCCTATAGATTAAGTCTTTTTCAGTGATGCTTGACTATTTCAGACCATGACCCCTTCTGTAAGCATAGTCCAGAATGCTGTTTCAGCTTTCCAGACAGCCCACGAGGACAGACAGCTGTCTTCTGCACCTAACATTCCCATCCCTATGAAATTCCAATTATTTTTCTCCATGGTATAACTTCTGTCCTTGTGGTCTTATTTCTTGTCCATGACAGGAGTCCCTAATGTAGTTGAATATCATGGTGCCCACCAAATGTTTTCTGAAAGAAGTCAGGGTCAGATGGAGCTTTTGCCCAACAGGGCTTCTGATTGGCCATTGGAGACCTGATTGGCTGTGTGAAGATTTACTATTAGAGTAATGTATATCCTCACTCCTTGACATTTTGTTGTCGGTCCACCTCCAGTGGTAGCCTTTTAATGGTTGCGCCCACTACTGTGTGTCAGAAAGATGCCTACAAGCTCAAAAGGGCTGGTGGCCCTGGTCTAGGACATCTACTGTCACTACCACAGCATCCAACATATTCTCTTTTTATACTGCTCTTGACTCTGAAAGAAGAAAGGAGATTGCAGTGTGGCCAGTGGAATCTTTGGGGCAAGATTCTTTGGCTGGCTGTTTGTCAGTGGGAAGTTGCCGGGGGTTGGGGTAATTGGGCTTTGCAGATGGATGAGAGATGGTGATTACAAGCAATACAGGATTCAAATGTCCCAATTAACATTAATTTACCAGCTGATAAGCCACAGTTTTAAGAACATAAGAGAAGCCAGTGTTGAATCAGGCCAATGGCCCATCCAGTCTAACACTCTGTCACACAGTGGCCAAAGATACCAGGTGCCATCAGGAGGTCCAGCAGTGGGACCAGGACACTAGAAGCCTTCTCACTGTTGCCCCCCCCCCCCAAGCACCAAGAATACAGTGCATCACTTGCCCCAGACCAAGAGTTCCTATCTATATCTTGTGGCTAATAGCCACTGATGGACCTCTGCTTCATATGTTTATCCAATTCATCCATGCTTGTAGCAATAAGCTAACAAAAGCAACTATCCTTTATTAATGCTTATTTCACATTTACTTAGAATATGCATGAGCTCGGTACTGAACCTAGAACAGCAGTACAAATATGTTTTGTACTGTTTGATGTAGTGGTTTGGTGTAGTGGTTAAGTGCGCAGACTCTAATCTGGGAGAACCGGGTTTGATTCCCCACTCCTCTACTTGCACCCGCTGGATGACCTTGGGCAAGCCATAGATCTGGCAGAGCTGTTCTTGAAAAAGAGCAGTTTCTGTCAGAGCTCTCAGCCCCACCTACCTCACAGGGTGTCTGTGTGGGGAGGGGAAGGGGAAGGAAGCCGCTCTGAGACACCTTTGGGTAGTGAAGGGCGGGGTATAAATCCAATCTCCTCCTCCTCCTCCTCCTCCTTTGTTTCAGCTCAGCTCAACTCTCATGCACACCAAAAAATTCTGTTTGGCACTGAGAATTGTTAGGAAATTTTTATCCTTCTTCACAGAGATTAAGTTCCCAGAATTCTCTGGTAGGGGAGAATAGTTAATGGTCTACACATTTTATCTGTCTTTGATCATCACCTGAAACTTGTGATTTCAGCCATCACTGACCTTTAACTTTTTAAACAGCCATACATGACCCTGACCAGAGTCCTGCAACTCTGACCATCCTTCAAGTTAGGGGAAGGGTGGAGTCTCATCTGTGACCATGCTGAGTTTCCTACTGCTTTCTGTGTTCCTCCCAAGCCCCAGTGCAAGAAATTGCTCTAGCTTTTCTCCTGAGCTTGCAGAAGAGCAGAAGCTTGTCCATCATGTTTTGTAGGTACCAGAGCCAGCATGGTGTAGTGGTTAGGAGCAACGGACTCTAATCTGGAGAACTGGGTTAGATTTTGCACTCCCCCACATGAAGCCAGCTGGGTGACCTTGGGTCAGTCACAGCTCTTTCAGAGCCCTCTCAGCCCAAATAAATCTAGCTAGCTACTAAAAAGAGTTACAACTTCAGGCTGCCAGACAATCCTGGCTATACTACACACAATTTTGTAGGAGAATTTAACTTATGTAGGCACCTGAAGAGCCACAATACTTCTTATCTGTCTCTTACCAGATTAAAGATGCACTTAATGTTGGAGGTCTGGCCTGGCTGTTAAACCAGCTCAAGCCTATGCTGTAGTCCCTGCCATAAAGTATTTTATAGTATATTAGACTAGACAGAAAAAAGCAGGAGGTCAATGGTTTGTATGTTGTAGGGATGGAGTAGAAGAGAGTCAGGTGGTGATGATGATTTAGGAAGGATCTTGCTAAGCAATGGGGTTTGAGGAGGAACTTGAACTAAGAGTGGGATTGAGGAGGTACTTGAGCTAGGTATTTGAAATGGCTTGATAAACAGAAGGGGAAAACTTAACTGAGCATAAGGAATCCATTAAACAGGATGGAGTCGGGAATGGAAGAGAGAGGAAGGGACTCATGGCTTCTTTCAGTGTCATACCTATCCATTAAATTAATAACTCTCGGACTTCCAGTTTTGGCGACTCAATGGCGGACGTGTCTCTCAGGCGCTCCCGAGGACACGATCCATAAACCAGAGGATTGAGAGGGGGTGTGATCGTACATACTCCCCAGGGGCCCGTCCAAGGGCTCCAAGCCATGTGGCGCTGAGGGTCACCTCTCCGCCAGCATGTTGCTGGAGGATTGAGGCACCCCGAATGCCCTGAAGGTCTCGCTGCTGCGTTCCCGTATTGGGACTAAGAGGCGCACACCGGGACAAGCGTGTGGAGATCGAGCGCTTTAAACGTTTGAAGGCGAGATCAACATGATCAACATTAAAAGTAAGTCTGGTTGAAATGAGCACCAGAAAACCGGCTGAAAGCCCCCCTTAAACTAAGCAAGGGGGAGGACGGATACCCCCCCACGGAATTAAAATGAACGTAAAGCATGATTGTTTGAGGGGGATGGAACAAAAAGCGATACAGGACTAAAGTAAGGAACTTACAAGAGATTTCCAAGCGGTTTGTAGACTTTAGAGACTTTTGGCACTGCAGCCCTAGAGTCGGATTCGACTGGCTTTCGAGCAAGGGAACCTTTACCTTTACCTAAACATCCTCAAAGATGTCGCACAAAAAGACGGAGAAAGACAAGCTTCTGAAACCTAAGCCTAAGGTGATGATGAGGTTCTCCAGAAAACAAGTGAGGGACCAGATCCTAAAAGCTACAAGCGGAACTACCCTTAAAATCAAAGGTAATTATATGTTTTAAAAGACATTCCCTTTGAAATAAGGAAAAAGAAGAATAAATACAGAGACTTGGCAGTGTTTTTACAAAAGAATAACATCTCTTACAAATGGATTTTACTGGAAGGATTACTCTTCAAATATAAAGACAAGAAAGAAAAATTGGCTCTGTTATGAAAGCACGAGAGTTTTTGAGGCAGCAATCGGGACCAGCGGGAGAAGATGATGAGGACAAAGGGAGCGATGATGACTCACCTGCTGAAGAAGGCTCAGTCTCGGAACTTGGGGCAGCTGCTCCTAAGCAAGGCTACCGTTTGAGGGAAAGAAGACATTAAAATGAGATGCTGATTCTCTCTGAAGTTTGCTTTTAAAATTGACTCTTGTTTAGAACCTTACTAAGTCAGATTACCTGGACTCGAAGTATATAAGCAATTTTTATAGTTCACTTGCAATGTAATAATATAATCTCAAATATTACAAGCTAAGATATGTAACAATTGTAGTATCTCCACCTCTTGGGTTTTTAGTGGTTATGCTTTACTTTCTCCCATAGTTTGTAGTTTTCCCATCCAGTTTTTTCTTGTAGTTCCAGAAAATAAAACAATATCAAAAAAATTTAATAACTCCCTTCCCTAAATTTACAGTAACTTGAAGAAATAAGATGTGGTGAAGCTGAAGTAATTTGGAAGGTTCCTGTAGGTGTCCAGAGTGTTTGATCGAGTGTCATTTACTGTATAACCCATACAGTAGAAAAGAGTAAGACAGACTAACACGGCTACCCATCTTGATCTTTGTATAACCCATACATATCTTAGACTATAGGAATGTTATTGCTGCTAAATTCTACTGAGCAACAAAATAAATAGAAAGGCAAACCACAATTCTATAAACAATTTTTTCCTGTCAGATTAATTAAGAAGGATATAATTTACCATGACTCATTCTATACCTGTAGGCAAGTCACGTAATAAACCACATAATAACAATGTTTACTGCTTGCTTCAGAAGGGTGGTATTAGATTTTATTTATTTAAAGAGCTTTAAGATGTTTGGACCAAAAGTGCCTCAGTGTAGAAGAGAAGGCTAAAGATGGACATGAGCCAGGGTGCAGAGTCCAGGCACTCTTGTATGTTCAGCAATTCGTGCTCGGGTTCCAGATTTGTGGCTCAGCTCCATTTCTGTCAGACTGATCATAACTTGAAGCTCAGAACCAAATAGCCTTGGATGGAAGATTGGGGTATGTGTGTGTTCAGATTTGTGTTTTCCGTATAAGCTCCTATTAGTTTTTATAGCACCTTTTTATTGTGCAAAGTGCATGAAAATCATCATTGTTTATTTCATCCTCCTAGCAACCCTAGTGACAGAGGATGATATTTTCATTTTACTGAGAGAGAACTGAGGAGGCTAAAACGAAACTTGTCCAATACCATACACAAGTGATGTACCTGAGGACCAAATTCAGCGTTGCAGGGGAGAACTGTGACTGAATCTCTCAAATATCTTTAAATGGTTCAGATCATCTTCAGAGGAAGCCCAGATTGGATCAGGGCTACAATTCTAAATGAGGGCATTAATCCTTTACCCCTCTCTCTCCCCTCCCAGCTGCCTTTCCCCCAATTGCTGCTAATGGCAGATGGTAGTGGGATGGGAGGTGGGGAGGGATTTCAGTAGGGAAAGCTGGTGTGGGGAAGGAGGAAGCATTTGTTCCCTTCCTCAGCCCTATGGCCCAGATAAGCTTTGGCTATCTCACATGACAGCTTTGAAGTATTAAAGTTAATTCAGGAAAATCTGATCATGGAGCTACCACATAATGTTTGGTTTGGCCCTGTGTTGTAAATTAAGCCCTGCAGTAGCACAGTATCTTATCCACTGACTCATGCTGGGACTCTCAGTGTGCTGAATATTATGGTCCTTATAAACACCCCCCCTCCTTTTTCATGGCTGTTGCCTATCCTTCCTTCCTATCTGTTCACACCTCTTCCACACGTACATAAATCCTACCTCTCATTTTTGCTCTGGCTGCTTTAGTTCCTGTACATCTTTGGGCCTTCTCTCTGCTTGGTTTCCTGCCCCTTCACAGTCAGCTAGTATCATTTCCTGCCAACAGTAAACTGCCCTCTCCTGCCATCAGGCCCTTCAAAAGATGCCTTACAGGCTGACGTTATACTCCATCATAGAAATTGCCCCTTACTTCTTTGCAACTGAATGTATAATTCCATGACTTTTAGGACTCAGGCAGTGTTTGGACCATGCGATTTCAGACAGGCAGTTTTTCTCCTATTATGCATGCAAGATCAGCATTTTTATATACAAGGTTGGTTATCTTACCAGTTATACTTTCTGATCGCATCACGAAGGTTCCTTGATATATAGAGCCTCCCCTCAGCTTCAGTGTTCAAATTTATCTAGACACTCGCATACCTCCTGTGAACTGAGGCTCTGGGAAAACAAACCTTTAGTGACTCAGTGCAAAATGTGAAAATGTCTCTTGGAGGCAAGCAGAAATTATGTTTAATGTCTTGTAAAATAAGCAGCTTTCTGACTATTATGTTAATTCCAGGCATAGTTATGGGCTAGATCTTTCTGTGGCATTTGGCAGCAGTCCTGGAAAAGGCACAATTTGAGCAAAGCCCAAGAAGAACTCTAGGAACTATTCTGTTTAAAGGGTTTAATGATGCTTTCCTAAATCTGTCATTGATGTTCATAAACACATCTTGGGTCAGTTCTCCCAAAATGTGTAAAAGAGCAATCTTCTTGGCATGGTTTTTACTATTCAGAGCACATATATTATCATCCTCTGCCTCTGTGTACTGTTAAGCTCCTATTCAAGGCAGATTGTCTTAATTGTCATTAAAGAAATATGAAAGAGGTAAGATGTCACCTTTTCCTGTCCTTTTCCTGTAAAATGTATTTACAAAAACTGCCTGGGGATTAAAACTTGTGATCTTTTTCGACTACATAGAACAGCAGATATTCTTGATGCTTATTATTGCAGCTCTATGTCATAAGTAGTGTTCCCTCTAAGCTGCGTTAGTGTGAGCTAGCTCACAGTTTTTTAGCCCCCGGCCACATTCTTGTCTTAGCTCAGGAAGGATGGCTCCAGAACAAACTAATTTATACAGTATCCAAATCGCTTGCTCACAACTTTAATGCCAATAGCTCACAAAGTAGAATTTTTGCTTACAAGACTGCACAGCTTAGAGGGAGTGTTGGTCATAAACAGGGCAAAAAATGTATGTGATTAGGTGGCTTGGTATCAGTGTAGTCCTATGCCAAGTTCCTCCAGTTTAAGTTCATTGCTATTGGAATATCTTGGCAAGGAGTTGTATTGCTATTATTTACAGTTGTAAATACTTTCTTTGACTGCTGCAGAAAAACCAGCAAGTATCCTACCACCTGGTTTAGCAAAGATTGAAGCCTTCTTCTCATGCCAGTGGCTGTTCCACCAGAGGAAAATCCACTTCAGTTGGAGGGAAGGCTCTTTGCTTAATGGAGTGTAGTATACATGCCACTGCTACAGCTCAGTTGTGTCCACGGAAAAGTATTTGGATTTTATTTTTCCTTTCCACCGATACTGGCCCCAAATATTTTTTAAACCCTATTATTTTGGAGGGAACAAAACAACAGCAGCTATACTTAACTTGCTTTTGTGCATGTGGATAACGTAAATTGAGGTAGATGATCAAACCTTGATTTGTGGTGATTGCTTGAAAAGGACAGCATTTGTATGAGCAAACAGCTTCTGAGCATGCAAATTAGCTGTTTTGCTTACAGAAATCCTGTTTTTTCCTCTCTTGGATGTTGACTGGGGTGAATAGCTTTGCTTCATTTTGTATTCACAATGAGCCACTGCTTCCTGATCTGGCGCAACCTTGACTGTCTTTCCAAGTTGTGCACTAATGTTGGAAGGCAACACTTTTTGCTATTACAATGGTCCAATTCTGTTCAGAGGAGAGCCTGTCCTATTTGGGGTAGACTGGAAACCACCCATCTTTCTCAAGAATACAAAGCAACTGCTATGGTGAATTATGCTGCATTGGTAATTAATAGAGCTGATATTGTTAATTGTTTGGAGAAGTCCCAATCTGGCCACTTTATGCTTGTTGTTAACCAACGGTCAAAGCTAATGGACATCTGACGTGTAGTTCCTCTGCTGCATTTATTCATCCTGTCACAGTATAAATGGTGATACCTACGTCCACATATGTATTTTCCGTCCAATTCTTGTGAGGGTTTTGTTTCCTGCATAATTATCTTGAGAAACTCTGGGACCTGTTTCTTGATGGAAGATCCTCCCCCCCCCCTTTTGCATGATCTGGCTGGAAACAGTGTAACCTATTGCATGCCTCAGTGAGGCCATACTGTAGGCTACACTGCAGCGCACTGTGAAATCTAATCTATCCTGCACAGTTGTGCAGACTTGCAGTAAAAACTTGTCACAACCAATTGTTTTCAGTACAGTGAAATTCCTCTCTTCCCTTTCCTTAAAAATCTTCAATCTGTGATGACATCTTTATAGGAGTGCACCTTGGGACAGACTTGTTAGTTTGGCATTAACTAGAGATGTGGATGTCCCAGGAAAACAGTTGAAGATAAAATTTGAGGTCTGGTAGCCAGCCTAAGGTAACCGGATTCCAAATTCAAGGATGTTTGGGGATTTTTCAGAGCCATTCAGGCATTGGCATAACTTTACAAGAGGCCATAACTGATCTGAAAAACATAGGCAGCATGTTGCACATCCCATCTAGTAAACAATAACAATAATGCATAGAGAGCAGTCTGGAGTATGCCAAGTTGGAGATCTAATTGATTTGTTGAGCAATTAATGTAGATTTGTTGAACAATTTGTTTAAAGGAAGGCTACTCACAACTTTTTGCTGAGTCTCTCTTCAGAGCTTCACTACCCCACTTGCATTCCTCTATGCTTTGGCATACAGAAGATGCCAGCATGAAATTACACCATATACTAGTACACAAAATTTTCTCATTGTGGGTGGCGTGCTCCTAGGTGGCAACCAGTTTGCTGGGCTGCTGGTCATGAGCCAGACCGATGGCTCTGGACCGAAGCTGGGTGACCCGCCCGAGAAAAGGCAAGGAGGTTGGACAGGGGAGTGACACCTGCCTTGCCTGTTCCGTGCTCGCTTAGCTGGTCCCTTGCCGCAATGTTGTGTTAAATAGTTAATAAAGTGACCCTTGTTTACTTCCAAACTATTGTCTCTCCGTTATTTCGCCGGGGGGGGGGGCAATACTAGTACACAAAATTTTCTCATTCTGGGTGGCATAATCCCACAAGGCTCCATTCCCCTTTTACCTCCCATTAAATGAATAGTGCAGTGCCATACAACTAATATTCGAGCAGCTGTACTGAATCTTGGCACTGAGTAAAGCAGCCTTACTGGCAGCCAAAGCCTCCAAGTACCCCCACCCCCACAAATGACTGTAGAGTTGTAATACAGCCATCCACCTAGTCCCACTGCTGCTTCTACCTTGCTAATTGGTCACTGGAGTCTTATAACTCCAGACTTTTAGCCAACAGAGTCTTGGTCTGTACCGGTTCTTGTACTAGAAAGGTATGTAGTCAGAATGTATTCTTCCTTTCAGTCTCTGCTGTCCTTACTGGTGTGTGCTGTAGGCCTTGCTGCAATTTCTATAATCTTATAAAATCATAGACTCATCCTAAAAGCTAAAAGGAGGTTTTGGCAAGCATCAGTCAACGGGGCAATCTGTGAGCATGAAAGTTAGTATTCTTTTTAGCTGCCAGTGCTGCAAAATCTTCACTATCTCTGTCTACCAAAAATATTAAAATTGTAGAATCAGTAGGAATCATGGCGTCTTTTTAAAGATCCATGTTGCAAGGTGGGAGCATTGCCTCTCACCTTCCAATTTTTCTACACATCTGTAACCTGTATTGCTTTACCTCGGTTGTGTCACTGCATTTTTGTGTGTACAAGCATGTACTGTGCTTGTTTTCCTTTTCTTGACCACTAAAGGTAAGAATTTTATAAATGGGGTTACTTTTCCTAGAATACTTGATTCTATAGAACATTCATAAAACTATTCCATTCTGCTATTGTACTCCTAATTAAAACAAAGCAGCATTTTGTTGTATCCTGGAGATGCTTTCTGTTTTGATTCAAATAATACTTCCATTGGGACTAAATGTATAATACAGCTAGTACATATCACTATACAAAGTATGGTTTTCTTAAAACTGAAGTACAAACCTATACCTGACAAATGGGGCAAGATCTTCTCTTCTTTTAGAGGCTTAGTGATCCTGTACCAGCACTGCAGGTCTGAAAGAACCCTAAACTCTCTCTGTAATAATGGCGCTTACATTTCGAGAAAATATCCTGCACATGACCTTAATCTTCCAGTCTGGCGGCTGGCTCAGAGAATAAAGCAGCTAATTTTATTCCCCTAATTGTTAAATACTGAGGTTTTATCTCCTACCATTCTCAGGGGCTGGGGTAATTCTTTATCAGCTCAGCATAACTACTGTATATTTTATAGATGGTTGCAAAGAGTAAAGGTTGTAAGAGGATACTTTAGTCAGTCAAAGCTGCACTTGAAGCACACCGGAATGGGAGACAAAAGTGAGCTAGCGTGGCATCATCTGCACCAGATGTGCAGCTAGAGCCACTGCATTATTCTTCCTTGTAGTCCTTCTGTCTGCAAGGCATTTGTTAGCCTTTATTTCTTTCTTTAAGACTCATTGTTGTCCTTTGATAGAAGTACTTTGGCCCAGGGTTGATTCTCAAATAAGAATTGGCCTGCAAAGCACTTATTACTTTTGTACTTAAAAGAAACACAGCATTGACTTAGCACAATCGTTCACTCTGAGACTGCTCCGGTGACATTCTGCTTCTTAAGCTCCTCCTCTGTGACAGGGATTACTGGAGCTTTCTAACTCTTTATCTCCAGTATAGCTGATGACTACAGTATGACTAAATCCCCTTTGATAGCAGTAGTTTGGAACAACCCCACAGTGATGATGTGAAAGTGGTGGGTTA
>NW_015161956.1:641303-656654 GCF_001447785.1 Gekko japonicus
GTGTTGACTCTTGCATTCCTTACAGAGCCTGGCTCCTATTTGTAAATACAGAGTAGTACTTACTTTGTGAAACAGTAACTGTTCTTAATCTTGCAGACAGATTGCACTTGAGGAGACCTACAAAGAGGGGAATCATTGGATTTTGGCATTTTATAAGTTAGTGCAACAGCTGAAAAGCTCTATAGCCATGGCCTCCAAGGGTTTTCCCCCCATATCATGTTACGCTTTAAGATTTTATACTGATTTTCAAACCAGAATCAAATACTTCACAGGCATTAACTACCCAAGTCATCTACTTGCTTATGAATTAGTTTATGAATTTAGCGAAGTTGTGGGGCAGAACATGAGCAATTACAAAAGTAGAAGACCATGCTGTAAAAGCAAGGCAATACATACAGTGAACATTGCAATAGTCTGCAATCCTGTTCCTTTACAAATGCATTGTCCTGGGCTGTTCCATTATAAAGAGATTAAAATTGCAGTATAAAAATGCCCTCCTACAGCCTAATGATAGAAGTGTGGGAGCCCTTCCTGATCTGTTCAGCCAGACTGTTCCACAAGATAGAAGCCACAATAGAGATACAGCTAGATTCAAGTCCAGTAGCACCTCGTGAGACCAACAAGATTATTGGGGGATATAAACTTTTGAGAGCCAACAGTGATAGTTTATAGTTTTCAAAGTACATCTCTAAATTTAGTTTTTTGGGGGTTATAGCATCACTGTATATGTGGTTAGGATTCTTTGCCACAGTGTGCGTTGCTCTGCACAACTTAAGTCTTGTGTTCTAATTGATTACCCAGCTACTTTTTGGATTTTACTAACCTGAATAATTAGGTGCCATCTGCAAATGTAGCTTATCTCATTGTTGACCCTGTTTTATGAATAAATTAAATAGCACTAGTTCAGCGTAGAAGTTCACTGCATTTTTTCTCATACAAAACTTTGTTTATTCCTATCTTGTATTCATGCAAGCATTAATCAGAAGTTGTTATTCTGGCAATATGCTATTAGTGTTATAACTTTTGTTTGTATAAATGAACCATAGCATACACGCTTTTGCCATAAATGTTAGTGCACTTAATATAGTAATAATAGAGAAGGAAATTCAGTTCCCTCCCTTGTCTAAAGGTCTGGTAAAATAACTCCCTATTCAGAAAGATATCAAATATATGCTTTTCTTTATCAGAGATTAAGAAAAATGGTTAAGACAGAGCTTGATAGATCCAGCTTTGTTGTCATGAGTAATGTCCTTCTTGGGATTTCTGTTCAGTTAACAGCAAAAGAACTGTGGGGCCTGCTAAGTAAACTGCCCCTTTTTTCTCCCACTTCCATGAACCGCTTGGTAGACCACATGCTTCAGCTGAAAGCAGCCTGTGGTGATTCCAGTTTCTGCACTCGACATGGCAAAAGGTCACAGCTGTTGCTCACCCAACCTTCAGCAGGTGTATCCTCTGTGGGGTTCTCGCTTCCTGTTTATATCGCAGGACAGCCTGACTTAGGCCTCCAGAGTGATGAGAGAAGTATTCATTGAAATAAAGGAAAGGAGGCAAGATGCAAACCTCATTGCCTCAGATTTCCTCTGTACTTTCATGACTTGCAGTGTATCGTTGAACATAGTAGCATGACTAAACTTGCTTTGTAGAGCATACTTGATCACTTTGGGAAGGAGGAGCAGAGGAAGCAGCAGCTATAACAATAAAGAGGATTGTTTGACCCAAGAAAAGTCCCAACAAGCATTCTCATTCTGATCCCACTGCCTAAAAGTACAGTTGCTAACATGGAAAGAAAAAAAAAAGCCCCTTTAATAGAGGTCAATGGGGATGTTTTTTACCTTCATGCTATGAAAAGCTTCAGTTGCCCAACTATATTATCTCCAGGTTGTTGGCAACCCTACCTAAAAGAGGCCATTCCCTGATTGCCTTGCTGGGACAGATGAATCATATTGCTGGCTTTCTAGAGCAAACAATGTTGTATCCGAATTGGCTGATAATCATCATATTTGTTTAAATGGTATGTGGCTCAGAGGTTAAGACACTGAGCTGCAGACCAGAAGTTCAGCAGTTTGAGAACCTAGTACCATGTGATGGACTGAGCACCCGTCTCTGGCCCCAGCTCCTGCCAACCTAGCAGTTCAAAAGCAAGAAATTGCAAGTAGATAAATAGGTACCACTTCGGTGGGAAGGTAATAGTATTCCGTGCACCTTGGTGTTTAGTCATGCCGGCCACATGACCACGGAAACGTCTTCGGACAGCGCTGGCTCTTCGGCTTGGAAATGTAGTTGAGCACCGTCCCCTAGAGTTGGATTCGATTAGCTTTCGAGCAAGGGAAACCTTTACCTTATTTTCCACCACAGGAAGTGTATAAGGGTTGTGCTGATATTAGTGCCTGCTCCTGCCATTCTGGGTATTCAGCATCCTGGTGGACCATGCCTGTGCTCTGCTGACTATAGGCTGAGCATAGGAAGGGAAGTAACAAGAAAGACTTGTGCCTTCTCCATCACACAGTGAAGCATAGGCTTCCCCTTTCATTCCTTCTCTGGTCATGTTGCCGCCAGCCCCCTTACAACCTGTGGGTTGCCAGTCCCTGCAGTAGTACCACAGAAATGGGTGCGATGCTGCTTTTAGAGCGGGGGGGGGGAGGGCCTTGAAAGGTCCAGGAGGCTTCACTTGACAGACTAGCTTAGGCATAACTTCATGGAATTCAACAAGAATGGAATTTATATTTGCATTCTGTAAAAATCAGCTTTCTTGCCTGCTAGCCAGCCATTACCTGTGGTCACTGCTGGCCCCCTGTCTCCTCTAATTCCTTTTGTGTGTTTCAAAAGACTGGTGTGTGTGTGTGTGTGTGTGCTTCTTTAATTTCACCTGGAGCTTTTGCAGGAAAAGTGCAAGTCTTTAGCTTTGCCTCTAACCTTAAAGAGTTCTTTGAATACTAAAGTTCATGATACGTCTAATTAAATAGAATTCAAACTGCTGAATCCTAGTGTTCATATTTTTTTAATAATCTATTTATTAGATTTTCAAACACATGAACATACCCATATCATTAAATACATCACAAAAATCATCATTACCTTGACAGACATAATTACAATTTCATTACATTTCATATTCTTTCCTCCTATTTCTCTCATTCATAAACTAATTCATTTTACTGATGTCAATATTATTATTAGATCATCATATCAGTTCATATAGCAAAGACATTTAGTTGTTGATTAAACTTCATATTAAGGCTATTTTCATAATCACTTGAGCATCTTCTATTTCCTGTTTACACTATCTATTTCCAGTTTAAGTTAGCCCAACCAAAAAATAAATCTATCTAATAGGGAACAAGGGCAGTAGATATCAAAACCCTTATATCTTATGTTTAACATTCCTACACATACCTCATTGCCAGTTTTCTTTATAATGTAAGCTATCATAAATAATATCATTTACTCCACTGTAAGGCTCATCCAAATATTTATCAATCTCCAGTCAACTCCAAACAACATTTACATATTAACATATTAACAAAAAAAGAAAGAAACAACAACTACACCCTTACAGCTCTGCTACCTGCTTAGTTGTTCTAAGATGTATGTATATATATATACTCGTCTATTGATCTTCACTGTATACTTAAATTATATTTAACAAAAACCAACACCAAGATCTCATAGTTCCTCACTCTTTTTCTCCACCACCCATTGCAGACTCTCATGACTATAAATTAGCAAAATAAACCTTATTACAATAAGACAAAACAGACACACAAACAAAAACTATAGCATCACTTCTTCCTTCATTACACTCATAAAAGCCGCACTTTGGCCAGTGTTTTCCCTGCCGTGTGGCAGGGACCTTACAGTGACTAACTGGCAATGGATTTTTAAAAACCTTTCTGCTGAAAACTCTGCAGTTGGCATCCTTCCTTGTTGTGACCTGTCACCTTTCACAAAATAAGGAAGAATTTCTTTGCACATGCCCTCCAAACCATATCACTATAATCTTGAAAATTGTTCATTTCCTCCCCAAAAAGATAGAGAACGTGTGTGTGTTATTACATGTGATAAATCAAGCATCCAATTACTGTGAGACACGTCTTCACACTGGGTGTTGACTGTAGAGGTATTTGAAATTACTATTACTATTTAAGGAGTTCCTCTACCAGTATCCCGTTTAAGGGAACAGCGCCGACGGGAGATGGTAGCTAGGCGGCGAGAGGCACGCATGCGTGGCAGACGCTCACTCAGCCCCAAGTACTCACTGGAGGCGTGCTAATTGCTGACAGGTTTATGGGCTATTTAACTCTTGCCCTCACGCTGACAAATCATGCCAGCAACTAGTCTCTTTGGACAAAAGCTCTGCACCTCGCTCGTGTTCCTGACTCCTTGTTCCTGACTGGATTCCCTCGGCTCTGTGACCTCGGATTGAATGACTGTGCTTTGTCTCTGCACCTGAACCTTTGACTCCTTGGCTTTTGACACTTTTGGACTCTGGCTCTCTGATTACTCTAACGGTTTGTGATTTGAGCTTGATTTCCTGGTTGGTTTGCTTGCCTGGCTCTTGACTCTGGACTGTAGTTTGACCACCCCGCTTTTGCTTAGTGTCTTGGACTTGGTTTCCTGGCTAGCTTGCTTAATTGGCTCTTGATCTTGAACTGTATCCTGACTACCTCGCCCCGCCTAGCCCTACATTGTGACAGAGCCAGGCTTGACAAGGGTTACCAGTGTTAGGTTGGGAAACCGGGAAGCACTTTAAAAAGACGAAAAAGGTTCTGGCGTCTCGGGAGCCATCCAAGAAACCGCCCGTCGCCCTTGCCGTACCACGCATCGCTGAATCCCAGTGTTCATATTGATGGGCTGTGTAAATCTGTCTTTTGTTGAAAATAGAAAGTATTGTCGTGCTTGAAGAGAGAAAAAATGTGGTCTGTCTGGGTTGTGAATGTGTTATTTCTCACTGGTCCTATTTTAATTTTTTATATCTGTTGCTCTGCTGCTGTTGTAGAACCAGATAAACACAGCGATTTAATGTCTTTTTCCATTCGTGTTTCCTTGGTTTTTCCTGTAAATCGTTGCTGCGGCACTTGTTTTCGACTTATTCCTAAAGGTATACTTTGCCAGCTCATTATTTCAAATTGCATAATGCAAAGGCATTAAATTCATGTACAAAGAAGTTGTCTGGTAATTTTTGCCTTGTGAGCACTGTCAAGCAGGTCTCTGGAGAGGTGGAGAGGTGGCATATAAATCTTCTTAATAAATAAGCTCATCAGGGCTTTCCTTTTAACTTTCCACATGTTACAGTTTACAGATCCCATCATGCTTGTTGTAGCAGGAGCTCCAAAGCTTTTGTTATATAGTATTTGGACTTATTTAATCAACAGGAAGTGTTGTGTATCAACTCTCTTCTCTTACAAGACTATTTACTGTGGTCTGTTCTAGCTTAAAAGGTAAAGGTTCCCTTGCTCGAAAGCCAGTCGAGTCCGACTCTAGGGTTGCGGTGCTCATCTCCGTTTCAAAGCCGAAGAGCCAGCGCTGTCCGGAGATGTTTCCGTGGTCATGTGGCTGGCATGACTAAACACCAAGGCGCACGGAATACTGTTACCTTCCCACCAAAGTGGTACCTATTTATCTACTTGCAATTTCTTGCTTATGGGGTACCAAATTCTGCCATTAGATTCCTCCAGGCTAAGGAGCCTTTAACCTCCCTGTGGAAAGGGAGGGACAAATGCTCAGCCCTAACATGCTTTCAAAATGTGTTTATTATTGACCTACTTTTTATATTTGTTAACATCTTATAGTCATTTTTGGCTTCTGTTGCCAGCTGCCTTTGCAGCTGTTTCAGTGACAGCTGTGTCTGATTTAACTTTATTACCATTATTGGGTTCCCCCCAAAATGTAACAATGAGATTGAAACCTTGACAAGATTTGTTTAATTTCTCTGGAGATTCTTTTTGTTGTTTTTCTGCAGAATCCTGATCTGCTGGAAACACCCAACTTATGTACAATGTGTAGTAAATTATTGACAATACTGTCTGTGATGTGAAAGTATTAGGAATAGAAAAACATTGTTTAGACGTTTTTCTTCCGACAGTGCAGCAGCTTCTTGTGTCTTTATTAAGAAATGCTGTTTTTCAGAACTGCCAGTGTTAAGACTGATATGGTAAATTGCAGGGGTCCTTTATGTGGAGCCATAGTGTTCATTGACAGGCTTTCCTGGGGTTCATCAAGTGCTTTCACAAAGTGGGCAGGACCAACTGGGCTTTTGTCCAGCAGGACTTCTGATTGGCCATTGGAAATCTGATAGGCTGTGCAGATTTAAGGAAAATTTGCTTTGGCAGCAGTTGCCACCACAAGGATCTTCACTGTGTAAATGAAGGTAAGCTCTGTGTAACCAAGAAAATGTTTTTAAAAATATGTTCATTTAAAATTGCGTCGTTAAGCAGAGATTTTGCCTGACATGTTGAGATGTTACTTTAGAGTTAGGCGTTGCCTCACTTCCTGACATTCTGCGGTTGCTCCCACCACCAAGAAAAAGAGTTGGATTTATACCCCACCCTTCACTCGAAGTCTCAGAGTGGCTTACAATCTCCTTTCCCTTCCCCTCCCCACAACAAACGCCCTGTGAGGTAGGTGGAGCTGAGATTTATAAACTGATTTATCCACCACATCATGACATTAAAGTAGTAGTGGTATCTGTTGAAAGGTCGTTTATCCAGGGATAGACCTCACATCTCAGTAATGTATGAATCTTTAATCATGTTGGGTAGCTTTGAGTATTTGCATCACAATTTTCTGTGCGGGGTGGTAAAAAAATGAGATGATGGTAGTTTGTGAGATCAGCCTTTGCTCCCATGGATTTTCTCATGAAACCCTTGCTGCTCTGGGTACAAATGATTAAAAAGGAATAGAGAAACTAAACAAATACGAACTTCCGGTTGATGGCGGCATGCTCACGGACTCACCTCCCGGACCTCCCGGGGGTGTCTCCGTGCTCCGGCGGAGGGAGGGGGTGAACAGGCTCGTAACCCCCCCAGGGGCCCGGCGAAGGGACCCTGGCCAAGGAGCTTTGATGACCAGTGGTTCCTCCAGCCAAGAGACCGAATGGTACAAGTGAAGCTAACCGGGGCAAGCGCAGGAGATCGGGCGTGAAAAATGATGAAAGAAGCGTGGTCGAAAGGCCAATTATGAACGTGAGTCAACTGGGAAACGATGTTTGAAAGAAAAGACGCTCCCTACCGTACTCCGCGGAATGGGAAAAGCGTGCGGGGGGGGACACGCCTCCCATGCGCATAAACTGTTGAGCGAAAGGGGGGGGAGCAGAAGAGAAACGTGATTAAATTGCCCAGAAGTACTTACCCAATCGAGATAAGCAGTCAAGCGCATATTCAGAGACTTTTAAAAACTTTCCGAAAGTAAACAAACGGGAAAAAGATGGCGGGGAAGAGGGACAAAGTAACAGAAATAAAGGCGGACTTGTTACTTGTTACTCAACGATATGGATGTGGCCTACAGGTCATATTCAGGATACATAAAGAAAAATAATCTGCCTGGGGAAATCGTAGTACGATTCTCGAAGAGGCACGTCAGGGATGCTATCCTGAAAGCAGTAGCGGCAACGCCCCTGAAGGCAGGGGATAATGCAGTGAGAACGCTAAAGGATATTCCATTTGAAGTAAGACAAATTCAATTGGATACAAATGGCTATTTCCATAAGATCAAAGAGAAGAAGGAAAAATTGACTCTGTTCTGAAAGCTCAAGAATTTCTAAAGGAACAGCTGGGAAGGTCAGAGGACGAGAAAAAAGGACAACAGGTCCAGTGGCGAGCTGGAAACTGGTTCATCTGGTGAGGACTCTTTGTCTGAGCAGGGGGCAGCAGCCCCGAAAAGTCCTTACAAGTTGCGGAAGAGAAGAAAGAAGAAGAAGTAAAGGCTGAAGGACTCTGAATTGTGCCTTTAAGAACTTTGGTTCTTGGGGATGATTGGGGGCACTGTTATTGGGCAGTTAAATGTAAACTGGGAGGGTAAAAAGTTTTAAAAGTTTTGACACAGTTCATAAAAAGAAAAAAGATGAAAAGACTGGATGTATAAAAGCTAGTTGGAGGATCTCCTCTCTTGGGTTTTTAGTTAGTAGTGGGTACTTTACTTTCTCCTGTATGTGTAGTTTCCCCCTCCCTTATTTCTGTTGTAGTTTTTTGTAGTAAGAAAAAACCCAATTAAAAATCCTCTCCGGGGGCTCAAAAAGAAAAAAGAAAAAAGAGAAACTAAACAAATACATGTAAGTTGTTTGCATTCTGTACTTTCCTCAAGATATGCAGTTTTCAGACAACAAAATTCCATTACTTGAAATGCAGTCTCAGGTAAACTGATAAGCAGGTAGATAATAGCAGGCTAAAGTAGAAGGAAATGTGAAAGGGTTCAATAGGAAACTAATGTGCCCTTTGCACCCTTATTTTCTTTGTCACTGCTGCATGACTGTTCCCAGGCCTTGCTTCTTGACACATAGCAGACTGCAGATCATTAGCAAGCATACCTCAGGCGGCTGTCTGATTCTTGCCATTCTGAGAGCCTGGCACATTTTGTGCTCCTTAGTGGATTTTGGAACATCATACATAGGTGCTTTATATATTGGCAAGATTTCCTTTCTTTTTGCTAGTGATTGTGGGAGGGGGAGCACATTCGCCCTCAGAACTTTTGGGCCCTAAAATACTTGGTCTAGAAATCTTCCATGTCAACGAATTTGATGGAAGGACCAGGCCTCACTTAGCTTCAACAGCTCTGATCATGGGCTTGATCTCAAGGGGTATGTGTGGTGTGTGTGCTTATCCTGTCGGGGCTTGTTGTTTCCTGCTTTCAGGTTCTCATCTTACCAGGAGAAATCTTTCTGGCAAGCTATGATTCATGTTCAGTTCAGGTAAGGAGGAGAGTATTTACCAGACAGCAAGTGATTCATGAATAAGATATCCTGGAATACTTCTGTGTGGTGTTTAAAATGGAGGAATCTCTTCTGTCATGTATATTGTCCCTATCACTCTAGAACCAGAAATACTTGTCTCAGGATTCTTACTTTGGATAATACAGCTTGAATGCTAGGCCAAAGTGTGTGCTTGATTTGTACTTTTAGATTGTTAGATTTCCTTAGGTTTCAGCAACAACTGCTTGGATATATCCAGTTGGAAGGAGAGCTCCTTCTTAGAGAGTAGGGAGTCCTTTGGCTGCTTTCCATTTGTTCACTAGTAATAACTAGTTTTTCTTGCAGGGCAACCTTTGTGTCTCGTTCCCCCTGAATCCCTTGCTTTATGTGATGTCAAATTTATTTAGGGACATAGTCACAACTGCCTGCTATAGATAAACATATAGGTGTGTTTTCTGATTTAAACTAGAGATATGCTCACAGATGCGCCATGTCATCATTTCAAAATGCAAATAGTTCCACATTATCGTGGTTTTCTAACACAAGTTAATTATCATGGATTTCAAAGTCGGAACCAAAGCCTGATCGGATGTAGAAGGGAATAGGGATTAATACCACCATTTAATCAGGGCCTTTTGCAAAGCATGCTGCACATACACTTGTGTGCCTTTCATGCGTTCTGATTTGGGGCTATTTTTAAAGCTGATTTTCTGTCTCTAATTACTCTAGTGCCTTACTGGATTTCCTGGAATCTGCTAAATTCTTCTGTATTAGCATGCAGTTGGGCCTTACAGAAGGCGGTGACCATTCTGTAGTAACTAATACACTGGTGAGGTTTTTCCGCACCAGTGTTTCCCCCCTTAGATCCAAGATGACAAATCTAAACCAATGGTTGTGTTAGCTTGGTGCCCATTTTATGTCTTCATTAACCATCTAGCTCTCTTGTCTCCCAGTAATACATTATATTAGTGCCTTCATTTTAAGGTCTTTACCTTAGTTGTTCCTGAATTTTTAGTCTAATGGTTGAAAATCAGTTTGCATGGGAACTAATGTTTATTCTATCTCTTTCCCCAAAGTTGAAACGTGTCATTCATTTTGCTAGAAATACAAGGATTTTCAATCCTCAAAGTCATATAAGCGCTGCTTTACACTTTGAAGAATCTAGCCTTGGAACAATTCCTGACAGGATGTTTCTAATTAATTAAATAAATGTATTAAAATAGTGTTCTAATGGTCATGCTATCTGGGATGAACAGTATGATGCATCAGGACAAAGTCCTAGTTTTGTGGAACTTAGATAGTGGTAGTTGTGAATCAGTCATGCATGTTAAGAAATATTGGTATATTTGCTTCCTAAATTGGATTTTGAGTGGCAAGAATTTTGGAAGAGAAGGAAGAAATGGCATGAATAGAAAAGTTTATCAGTTAGTGGTGTGGAATTGTGGCTGATGAGATGAACATTGTGCAGAGCATTTCACCCACAATCTCTGCTTATTTAGGTTCTGGTTTCTGAGCCTTAACTTAGTACTTGATCAATGCAGTTCCACACTGATGCACCTTGCAGTGTGGACAAAGAGCTGGCTGAAGAAGGCTGAGGCTCCCAGATGTGAAATTGTGACTTACAGTTGTTATGTATTATGAACACACAGATGTCCAAAATGGGGACAGGCTGTATCTCAGTGGAAGAGCCTCTGCCTGCAGAAAGTCCCAGGTTCAATTTCCAGGTAAAAGGATCAGGTGGTAGGTGATGTGAAAGACCTTTACCTGACAACCTGGAGTGTCTGAGTAGACCATATTGACCTTGCTGGATTGATAATCTGATTCAGTATAAGGGCAGTTTCATGTGTGTTCAATGTATAGTTTTGCTCAAACAATTCAGCCAAATGGGCAAATGAAGAAAAATGTTTAGCTCATACCAGGATCTTGAGCTAGCCTCTGAAATTTGTCCCTACAGCAGTGTCATCAAGGCTAAGTAGAATAGTGTAAAAAAGGGGTTAAGTATTTCATGTCACCAGTTGTCTGATGGTGGGCAGTTTTTCTGTAATCTGTGACTGTGTGCTTGTATACATATAATACAACAGAGTTGTGTGTTTCCACATCACTTGCTACTCTACTTTATTATGGGAGTAGATAAAACATAATGTTATTTCAGTTTGTACTGTAGACATTCCATCTTAGATTTGTTTATTGCAGCAACAGTCTAAACCAGAGGTGTCGAACTCACTTGCTGTGAGGGCCAGATCTGACATAAATGTCACTTTGTCGGGCCGGGCACTGTGTTATAAAATGTAATGCCAGGTACCAGAGGGGTGGTGGTGGGGAATCTACTGTATAAAGGACAGCAGCTGGTAAGCTCTGAGTTGTTTTTTTTGGCCCCCTGTAGGGAATTTTTTAATTGCTTTTTTATAAACTACAACGAAATTAGGGGGGGGGGATCTACAAACTATAGGAGAAAGTAAAGAAAAGCCACTAAAAACCCAAGAGATGGTGATCATACATATTGCTTATCAAATTGGCTTCTAGCTCAAAGTTCGCTTAAAGTTCATTGGATGTGGTCAAACTTAGTCTTCATGCTGAAAGCGAAAACAGAAGAACACCTGCGCATCTGACTTAATAAAAAACAATACAAGAAACAATTAACATTCATGATTAAGAATCCTAGAAACAATAACAACTCAGTATCAACAATATCTATCCTTTTTTCTTTCTCAACTGATAATTCATTTTTGGGGCTGCCGCCCCAAGTTTCGAATCTGAGTCCTCGTCAGAAGATGCCACTACTCCCTCTTCATCACTCTCCTTGGTGCTGTTGTCTTTCTCTTTGTCTTCATCGCCTGCTGGACGGTTGTGTTGCTGCAAAAACTCCAGTGTTTCTGAACAGAGTCAATGTTTTCTTTCTTGTCCTTAAATTTGAAGATTATGCCTTCGGGTACATTCCATCTGTAGGAAATGTTATTTTTCTGAAGATATAGTACCAAGTCTCTGAATTTCTTTCTTTTCTTTCTTAGTTCAAATGGAATGTCTTTTAAAACTTTAATTTCTTTGTCCTTAATCTTCAAGGTAGTTCCACTTGTAGCTTTGAGAATCTGGTCTCTCACTTGTCTTCTGGAGAATCTCACTATCGCTTCCCCGGTCAGATTATTTTTTTCTTGTAAATTCAGAATACGACCTATAGATCGTATCTATTTCACTTTGTAATATATCTGTTACCGAGGAAATAGCATTGCACATCATCTGCTTTAAGTCCTCTCCTTTCTCTTGAGGAACTCCTTGAAATCTTAGAACATAGTTTGCTCTTTCTATTTGCAGTTGTAACACCTGAGACTTGTCAGCTAGTTTCTTTTTCTCCATCACCTGCAGTTAGCTCTGAGTTGTTGTATCCTCACTGCAAGGTCCCATGGGCTGGGAGGGGGGTGCAAAGGAAAACCCGTATGGACGGACTGGAGAACCAGCGGTGCAGTACTGGGCAGATGCTCCCACGCTGCTTGACTGCTGCAGACGAGGTTGTTCCGCCATGCTGAAGCCACAATCAGAGTGGCTCTGCCCACTCCCCCCTGAGCAGTCTCCTGTTCCCTCCCTTGCACTAGTTGCCTGCAGGCTGCATAAGAGCCCTGGGCGGGCCGGTTGCATAAGAGCCCCGGGCTTTATGTTTGACACCCCTGATTTAAACCATCCATCATAGTTTGTTGGCCAAATTGCAGAGCGCCCAAAGGTCAAAGGGCACCAGTCTGAGGAGGAGGGACATGATCCCTTAGAAGGTACACCTTTGGGCAATGGACCAATATCCTCTCATGCAAAGAATACTACTTTAGGGTTGGGGGGAGGTGGGATTTTGGGAGTGGGTGATTCAGTTACTGGGAATATAAAGAGAAGAGTCTGTGACAGGTGTTTTGACCGCTTGGTAATTTGTCTGCCTGGTGGGAAGGTTATTTATTACTTACAAAATTTATATCCTCCCTTTCTGCCCCTACAAGGGCTGCCAAGACAGTTAACAATATAAAATATACATGATAAAGTTACGTTTTAAAGCTATTAAAATAATCTCCCTCCCAAACATACCTTGTTAAAACAAGTTTTAAAGAGTTTAAAAAACAGAGTTAAAATACATATACAACTTAAAACATTGGTTAGGAAGGAGGGATCATTGCGGGAATGGCAAACAAGACAAAAAAGTATCCTCCTGGTGGAAAACAGCAACAGATGAATCTCCCTGGAGAGAGAATTCCAGAGCTTTGGTGCCAAGAAGGCTGTCTTTTGGGTTGCCACCCACCTAATCTCAGAAGTTGGAGGCACCTGAAGCAGGGCCTCCACAGATGACCATAATGGTTGAGCAGATTCATAAGGGATTAGATGGTCCTTTGGGTATGTTGGTCCCAAACCATATAGGACTTTGAAGGTCAAGACCAGCACCTTGAAACAAATAGGAAACCAGTGTAGGTGGGCCAAGATTGGGGTAATAATGGTCCCTACGACCCACTCCAATCAGCATCCTGGCTGCAGTGTTCTGTACTAGCTGAAATTTTCAAACACTTTTCAAGGAGAGCCCCACATATAGCGCATTGCAGTAATCTAATCTAGATGTAATCAGGGTGTGCACCACAGTGCCCAGATCTTTTCTGTTGAGGAAAAAAGGCATTCTTGGCCACAGCTGCTACCTGCTTATTCAGAAGTGGCAGTGGGTCCAAGAGCACCTCCAGACTTGAGACTGATCTTGAGGTGGAGAAGGAAATAAGGGAAGGTAACTAAAGCAGATAATGTTATAATACTGGGAGGCTTAACTACCCTCGCATTGATTCCACAGTCATGCTGTAGAAATGAGATTCCTGACATCATAAATGACTGTGCACTGGAACAGTTGATCACAGAGCTAACCAGAAAGGTAATGATCTTGGTTCTGAGTAGGGCTGAAGATGAAGATCTGGTGAGAGATGTAGAGGTTGTTGCATCAGTTGGGAACAGTGACCACAGTACTATTTTCAGCATTCATGTCAATGGAAAGTTACCCCTAAAGTCTAAAACTGTAACATTTGATTTTAAAAGAGGGAACTTTACATACAATGAGGGGAATAGTTAAAAGGAAGCTGAAAGGGAAACACAGGAGAGTCATATCCGTAGAGGAAGCTTGGAAACTATTTAAAACCACACTAACTGAAGCCCAGATAGAATGTATTCCCTACATTAGGAAAGACACTGCCAACTGCCAAGTCTAAAAGAATACTTGTATGGTTAAGAACACAAGTCAAGGAAACTATTAAAAGATCTGCCACAGTGAATTGAGCAGTGGAGACCACAGTCTCTGGCAAAAGAAATGCAAAATAATCAGGCATGCAAAAAGAGAATTTAAGAGGCGGGTTACTAAAAGCATCAAGGCAAACAATAATTAAAAAAAAAAATATCTGGAGCAGAGAAGCAGTTGGACCTTTAGATGACACAGGAATACAGGGCTGGCTAAAGGAAGATGGGGAGGTGGCAGAGAACTTAGTTAATTTTTTGCTTCTGTGTTTACTGTGGGAAGTATGGGGCATGTACCCATGCCACAGCCACTATTTTCAGGAAGGGAATCTGAAGACCTGAGTCAAATTGAGGGTAATGAGAGATGAAGTTCTAGATCTGTTGGGGAAATTAAAAAAACAGTAAGTCCCCAGGTCCTGATGGCATACACCTGAGAATTCTTAGTTGATCTACTAACCCATATATATGTAAAGGTAAAGGTTCCCTTGCTCGAAAGCCAGTCGAATCCGACTCTAGGGTTGCGGTGCTCATCTCCGCTTCAAAGCCGAAGAGCCAGTGCTGTCCGAAGACATTTCCGTGGTCATGTGGCCGGCATGACTAAACACTAAGCGCACGGAACGCTGTTACCTTCTCACCGACTTACCTACTTGCAATTTCTTGCTTTCGAACTGCTAGGTTGGCAGGAGCTGGAACTAGAGATGGGAGCTCACTCCATCATGCGGCACCCGGGTCTCGAACTGCTGAACTACTGACCTTCCACAGCCTGCAGTTCAGCGTCTTAACCACTTGAGCCATCGCAGCTCCTTAAAAATAAAGGTTCCCTTGCTCGAAAGCCAGTCGAATCCGACTCTAGGGTTGCGGTGCTCATCTCCGTTTCAAAGCCGAAGAGCCAGCGCTGTCCGACGATGTTTCCGCGGTCATGTGGCCAGCATGACTAAACACCAAGGCGCACGGAACGCTGTTACCTTCCCACCAAAGTGGTACCTATTTATCTACTTGCAATTTCTTGCTTTTGAACTGCTAGGTTGGCAGGAGCTGGAACTAGAGATGGGAGCTCACTCCATCATGCGGCACCCGGGTCTCGAACTGCTGAGCTACCGACCTTCCACAGCCTGCAGTTCAGCGTCTTAACCACTTGAGCCACCGCAGCTCAATATATATATAAACTAACACTAAATTCAGCCACTGTACCAGAAGATTGAAGAGTAGCAGATCTT
>NW_015161956.1:657854-673699 GCF_001447785.1 Gekko japonicus
CTTCCACAGCCTGCAGTTCAGCGTCTTAACCACTTGAGCCATCGCAGCTCCTTAAAAATGAAGGTTCCCTTGCTCGAAAGCCAGTCAAATCCGACTCTAGGGTTGCGGTGCTCATCTCCGTTTCAAAGCCGAAGAGCCAGTGCTGTCCAATGACGTTTCCGTGGTCATGTGGCCGGCATGACTAAATACCAAGGCATACAGAATGCTGTTACCTTTCACCAAAGTGGTACCTATTTATCTACTTGCAATTTCTTGCTTTCGAACGGCTAGGTTGGCAGGAGCTGGAACTAGAGATGGGAGCTCACTCCATCATGCGGCACCCGGGTCTTGAACTGCTGAACTACCGACCTTCCACAGCCTGCAGTTCAGCATCTTAACCACTTGAGCCACCACAGCTCCATATATATAAACTAACACTAAATTCAGCCACTGTACCAGAAGATTGAAGAGTAGCAGATCTTGGGGTCATAGGAGATGGTTCAGTGAATGTGTGCTGCAGTAGTGAAAAAGGCAAACTCTTGTGATGGGAATTATTAGGAAAGGGATTTAAAATAAAACGACCAATATTATAATGCCCCTGTATAGATCTGTGGTGTGGCCTCATTTGGAATACTGTGTACAGTTCTGGTTACTGTTTCTCAGGACATTGCAGAACTGTACAGAAGATGGCAACCTGGATGATTAAGGGATGGGAGCACCTTCCCTTTGAGGAAAGGCTGAAGAGTCTGGGATTTTTCAGTTTAGAAAAGAGACAACTAAGAATGTGGAAGGCACATGATAGAGGTTTATACAATTATGCGAGTTGAAAAAGAGAAGTTTTTCTCCCTCTCCCAAAATACTAGCACTGGAGGGCACCCAGTGAAGTTGATGGGTGGTGAATTCAGGAGGAACAAAAGATAGTACTTCTTTATACAGTGATTGATTAAAATGTGGAATTCACTGCCAGAAGGTATAGTGATGGCCCCAGGAATAAATAGCTTTAAAAGAGGATTAGACAGTTTCATGGAAGAAAGGTCTATCAGTGGCAACTAGCCATGGTGACTAACGGGAGCCTCCACATTCAGAGGCAGTCATCCTTTGAATCTCAGTACCAGGAGGCAACATGAGGAGAAGGCCTTGGCCTCTATGCCGTGTTGTTGGTCTTCCAGAGGAACTGTGTGAGACAGGATACTGGACTGCATGGATCACTGGTCTCATCCAACAGGGCTCTCATGTTATGTGTGAAGATCAAAATTATTTGATTTTTAAAATGGGAATATAGCAGAAAGTTTACACTCACAACTAAAGTTTTTATATCATTCAAGAATCTCGTAACATGTTTATCAATAACTACATAAGGGCTAGGAAGATAAAAAGTAGTTGTAAATAGAACAAAACTATTAAAGTAATTCTGTTATTAAAATGGAGTTGCCTACAGAAGACTGACATGATCGCCGGTTCTTTGTGATATGCCTGATAGTGTTGGGGTTCTTGTCCATGATTACCTCTCACACTTACTACTATAATTCTGAGGATGATGTTCAGGTGTAAATGGTAATAATTTTCATTTATGGTAAGATCTTGAGATTCCTAAACCTGTGTGGCTTCTTTACTCCCTTGCTGACGTAAAAAAAAATCCTTGAAGATATAAACAGACTTAAAAAGAGCTAGGAACTTGAATGTGTTTTACATTCGAATTTGTTTATTCCTCCTTGCCCCAATAAAGGCACATTCTTGCCCTGCAGAAGTATTGTTTTTATACAGCACACAGTCCCCTTCCAACTAAACTCCATGAAAGAGTACATTGAATAAATGTTTTGTTTTTAAAAAATTAACAGTAAACATTCAACAGGCAAGCATTTTTCTGTACTATCTACCTTTAAACAGACTGTGTTTAATCTTGCTCTGATTTTACAATGTGAACATTAACTGACTTGTCTCTGTGTGCTTACATTGTAAAACTAAAGCAACATTTAAAAAACGCACTTTCCATGGACTTGACTTAGAAGTAAGTTTGGTAAATTGAACTGCCTGCTTAAGAAATCAGGGTAAAGCTCAGCTCTTATTCAAGCCCAGTTCTGAAATTCAGAAATCCTAATTTCCAAATGCTCCCAAGTTCTCAAGCATTGTTTCCACTTCCCCTTTCCCCCTTCAGTTTACTTGGCAGTGGAAAAGGAGATCTAGCAGTCCCTTGTTCCCGAGCACATGAATGGTGTTCCTGGGTTGTATTCTGGGCAGTATAACCGCAATGCCCAGATCCATAAAATAAGCCATATGAAGTTGGGTGACCTAGGTACATTGCATTGTCCAAAGTCCCTGCCATCTGTGCAGTAATTTTCCATGTGCTGGGAAAGACAGGAAGAGGCCTGGAAGGCCTGTGGATCTCTTTCCTCTTCCACTGAAGTTGCTTCTGTCACAGTTGGGAGGTCCTGTTAAGGTTATGATGCAAGCCACAGAATAACTTCAGAGTGGATAATATGACCAAATATAATGAATTGGACAAATTTGCATTGTGAATGGCCTCCTCCTCCACTTGCATTACTAAAAAGTATTGCAGAAATAGTGCTGTAGTATTTGTTCGGAGGCTGTGGTGACTTAGAGGTTAAGATGCTGAAGATTTGACTAGCTTTTGAGCAAGGAAAACATTTAGTACTTGTTACTTTCAATTTTGGAACATATTTCCTAAGTCTTATTTCCTCAGACATGAATGTAACCCTAAAGCCACTTGCATAATATAGCTGCAGCTTTCAGCAGAAGCAGCATCACAGTTGTTAGACACTAATTCTTACAAAAATTAACCATTACGGTATTGATTTTTTTTAATTTATAATTTTTATTGAGATTAACTTTATAAATTTATAACAAATATTACAAGTGAAAGTAGACAAGATACAAATAGAAAACAAACATATTATTGTAAACTGTAACTTTGGTTATATCATGATATTACTACTGTCTTAACATTTGAAATACAGATTTTCTTATACTTACTGTAGAATTCCGTACAGAATTTAAGTGATAACATTTATGAAATTTGAGATCTTCAGTATATTGAATCGATAGAGTCCAGATAAAGAACCAAAACAGTGGAAATAATCGATTAGTGAGCCATATTTCAGATCCATTTATGAAATTGAGACCACTGAGAGGATACAAACTGCTGTTGAGACAGGTAGTCTAAGATTGGATACCATTTCCCTGTGAATACCAATTGGTTTGAGTTTTGAGAGGTAAAGGACAATTTGTTAGTGACTGCGTCCATAAGACAGTGGTTCCATAATTTACGGAACCAGCTATCAATCGTTGGTATTCTGATATCTTTCCAAAAAGATGTGATGGTTGTCTTGGCTGCATCTAGCATAATTTCAATAGTATCTTTGTGTGGTCTATTAGCAAGTTCCAGTGGCCACGTGTTCAAGAATAAAACCTCTGGTTCTAGTGGTATTTGTATCTTTGTGACCTCCTGTATAATTTTTAATATTTCCTTCCAAAATGACTGAATTTTAGCACATTTCCACCAGCAGTGGGAGAAATCCCTTACTTGGGAGCATTGTTTCCAGCATAGGGATGATTGATTGTTTGCCATGTATGCATTTTTTTTAGGTGTTACATACCATCTTGTCATTAGCTTCAGGTTTTGGAACTGCACCATTATAGATTTAGTTTTAAAGCTGGAGGAGCTACAAAACTTTTTCCATGCATCTTCATTCAGAGGTGTGATGCAATCTTTCTTCTGTGCTTTTTGGTAGGGTTGTAATGTATTACATGATTGTTGAATCAGTATTGAATAGAATTTAGATATTAGTCCTCTATTTTGTGCATCTGGGTCACGAATCAGCTGTTCAACCTCAGTCAGTGGACAAGCAATTAATGAGGTAGCCTTGATTGCATTTAAAAAATGCCTCAATTGAAAATAAAAAAACCCCACGGTATATATTTACCTAATTTGTGTTCCATTTCAGTTTTTGTAATAATGCCTGTTTTCTTAATGACATCTGCAATGCGTGACATTTTTTTTGTCTCCATCATTCAGCAATCAGTGTGACTGTGCCTGATCTAAACCACTGTTTATGTAAATAAGTGGAGTAACGTGAGATTTTGGGTATCAGTGTTTTTGTGTGTTTTTTCCAGGTTTGGATAAATGGGAGTATCATTCCTAGTTTGTGATCCGGATCACGAGGTAGATGTTCCGGATCCCATATCAGATCTGTTAGCGTTTGGGGATATAGAATGTCATCATTTATCACCACCCAGGTAGGTTTCATCTCTATTCGTAGCATTTTAACTGCATTTGCCATTGATCGCTCTATTGTAGAACATCAGATCTGGTAAGGCACATCCTCCCAAGGTTCTGGGTCTCTTTAGAATGGCAAAGCTTATTCTAGGCTTTTTTCTATTCCATAAATTTTTTTTGTAAAGTTGCTTGCCAATTTTTAAGTATCAATGGAGAAATAGCTATGGGGGCGGTTCTGAATAGAAATATGAACTTCGGTAGTATAAAGGACTTAATTAGGTGAAACCTTTCTGTCCAATTCAAGTTTAGCTTATTCCAGTTGCTAATTGTATCCAATATTTCAACATGTATTGCATGATGATTTACAGATAACTCAGATAGTTGCTTCGGTATTTTAAGTCCTAGATAGTCTAGGTATTTAGGAACCCAGTGAAATTTGAAATTATTTTTGATGAAGGATAATTCATGTTGTTCAAGTTTAAAAGACATAATTTGCGATTTTGTATCATTTATTTTCAATCCTGACACCTTACTAAATTTCTCCAGTAAGCTGTTGAGAGCTGGTAGAGAATTTGTAGGCTTCATCAGATATAAAATCATATCATCAGCAAATAATGATAACTTGTATTCTTTTGAATTTATTTTAAGGCCTTTTATATCATCACTTTTCTTACTCGCATTAGCTAAGGGTTCAACTGCCAGCACAAACAATAAAGGTGATAGGGGACAGCCTTGGCGAGTGCCCCAGTGCAGTTGTATGTGGTCTGTGCAGGTCCCATTTATTTTGATTTTATTTCTCGGTGATTCATAAAGCGTTTTAATTGTCTTAATGAATCTGTGACCAAATCCCATCTTATCCAAAACTGAAAATAGATAAGAGAATTCAACTGAGTCGAATGCTTTCTCGACATCAAGTCATAAAAATAAAGCAGCCTGGTTAGTTGTTTGGCAGTAATTACTGAGTGCTATAGTTTTGATTGTATTATCTGCTAAATCCCTCCCCGGGATGAACCCTAACTGGTCTGCATTTATATACTCTGAAATGAATTTATTAATTCTTTTAGCTAGCGTTGCAGTTAGTATTTTAAAATCTTGACTGAGAAGGGAGATGGGGCAGTAGGATGCTGGGTTTAATGGGTCTTTTCCTTTTTTATGAATCACTACAGTTTGGGCATCTTTCCATGAAGGAGGTAACTGACCTGTTAGGAATACTTCATTACATGCTGCTATGAGAGGGTTTGCTAATATCTTTGCAAATCTTTTATAGAAATCCGATGGATACCCATCAGGGCCTGGGGATTTCACAATTTTAAGTGTTTTAATTGTTTCTAAAATTTCAGTTTCTGTAAATGGTTCTTCCAGCATCAATCTGTGAAATTCCTTCAGTATAGATAGATTACCTTGTTCTTGCAAAAAGGAATCAATACGTGATTGGTTTGGTTCTGTGGAGGAGTATAACTTTTTGTAGAATTCTTCAAATTCTTTAACTATGGAGATTGTTTGATTAAGAACCTCACCTTTTTGTTTTTAATGGCTGCTATTCTGTTGGAACTCATCTGTACTTTAACTTTATGTGCTAGGAGTTTTAAAGTTTTTGGAGATCTGAACCAGTATTTTTGTTTGGTAAACATTAATTGTTTCCTAATTTTAGTCGTTTCTAATACCTGTAATTCCCTTGTTTTATATCCTGTTCTATTTCTAGGCAAGCTGTATGGTCAGCCAATAAAGACTTATTTAAGGACCATTGTCTTTTTTTCCTGGTTTATCATTTGGGAATAAGGTACATGTGAGCCAAGAGTGGTCTGACCAGTGTGATGGCTCAGTTGTTGTTGAGAGAACTCTATCCTGCAATGATGACGAGATCAGAATAAAATCAATTCTTGTATGGATCTCGTGACGGGCTGAAAAATAGGTGTAATCCTTTACTGTCGGATTTCTTATGCGCCAGATATCAAAGAGGTCATTGGACTGAAATATGTCTCCCAGTCCTGTATATCTCTGACTCCGTTTTCTTGTTTTGGATTTAAAGTGAAATCTGTCTAATTGCTTGTCCACTAAGAGATTAAAATCTCCTCCCAGTATCAAATCCCCATCCGAAAATTCTTTTAATACCGACATTGTATCTTTTATGAAAGCTAGTTGCCCTTCGTTTGGGGCATATAATGTGGCTAAAGTGACTGATTTATTTTCAAGAAGCCCCTTCACAAATAAAAATCTACCTTGTGTATCACTTTTTGAAGAGATAAATGAGAAGTTGGTATTCTTTGTTATCAGAATTGCAACCCCTCTTGATTTTGAGGTTCCTGGAGCCATATACTGATGTGGAAATTTGGTTGTTTTAAAAACATTCATTGGATTTTTTAAGATGTGTTTCCTGGAGGAACACTATATCTGGGTGTTGTTTTGTTAATTGAGACAGAACACGTTTTTTCTTAATCACGTTATTCGGACCACGTACATTGGAAGATATTATTTTTATCTCATCAAAAGCCACTGTGTTTGTTGAATTCTTTGAGATTTAGTAAGGCTATTGACTCTTGAAAATATGTAAAGAAGTAACTTACTGTCATTCAGGTACCTACAACCTCAAAAAGCTATGTTGCCGCCTAACTGGTTATCCAATCAATGTCTAAAATCAGAATGTATCCTCTCAGTGGGCACTAGAAAAGAGAGAGAAAAATACAAATGAAATACAATTAAAGCAGAAATAAGAACACAAAGTTAATTCACTGCTACTCAAGCACAACAATAACCAATATAGGTTTATATTTTGAGAATGTAACAATAAATATAACCCAAAACTGTGTAGTTAGTTGTCTACACTGGTATTGATGTAATACAGGATTGAGTGCTATTACCAGTTCTAGCACTTGTATTAAAAATTGAGCAAGTGATGAGAGCACAAAAACTGCTCTATAAAAATACTTTACAAATGTAGATACCTTCTTTTGTGTGTAGTTAATCACTTAAAATAGTCTCAATTCTGTACTGGAGAGCTATAGAGTATTTAAATCAATAAAATTGTTGTTGTAGGTCAAGTATTCAATGTGGACTCTTATGTTCTTTATAGATTTGAATTATTAAAGTTAATTAATTAGGAAAATCTGATTATATAAATATAGATTAAAAAGACAGAAGGGGAAAAAAAAGAAACTGCAATGTAAGAAAATCACTTTTGAATTAATTACTATTTTTAATGAAATATAAAAATATTTTATTAGTATAAAGATTATTTTAAAAAGATTATATAAATTTCCCTTGCACCTGCAGCTATAAAATAAATTTAGGGTAACTCAGTAACTGAATGGAGCTAAAAACTAAGCACCACTTTGGGACCCCTCCTCCTCTACATAACAGTATTTTTCCAGAAAACATGTAGTCTAACCTATTTTTAACTTTTATTTTTTATAAAACTAACATATTTCCAGTTATTAAAATGTATTGTAACTTACACTTTTTAACTTTTTACCACCGGATGATGAGAGCTTTACAGTTGTTTACAAAGGTATATTCTAGTGCTATAAGCATATATTTAAAACAATAACAACAGGAGATTTATACAGCTCTTATAATGAAGCATTTTTACTTAGCTGCATTTAGTACTATAACTCAAGAGCAAACGGTAAGTAGTTCACATAAAATGGCATATGTTAAACTTAGAGTTTACATCTACTTAAGTAGCACAGAAGGGTTAAAGAGTGTCAACCGATCCTGGTTCCGATCGCACAATTTTATTTAAATCCATTGGTGGTGGGGATGCTGCTTCTAGACGTCTTTTTTGTGACTTCAGTGAGACCTCCACAGGCACTTCCAGCTTTAACATGCGATGTAGGGCTCTCCCCTCTTCCAATGAGGTGACGCGGTAGCAATTCCCTTGGTGCGAGAGTTGCAGGATAAATGGCGACACCCATTTATATCAGCGATTCGCTTCCATTAGGCTTGTTGTAATAGGTTTCAGCTCCTGCCTCTTTTCCAGCGCTTCTGGCGGCAAATCCTGGTACACCTCGATTTTTGCGCCTTTGAAGCTGAGATGACCCTTTTGTCTCGCTTTTTGTAAGATCTTGTTTTTAAAACGCATGTCTAGCACTGTCATTAAAACATCTCTAGATTGCCGATTTTTAAGCATAGTTAGAGATCCCAGCCTATAAGCCTTTGTTATTATCGTCAAGATATCTCCCTCAATTGGAACCTCTTGCGTAAGAAAATCACTATTGAATTAATTACTATTTTTAATGAAATATAAAAATATTTTATTAGTATAAAGATTATTTTAAAAAGATTATATAAATTTCCCTTGCACCTGCAGCTATAAAATAAATTTAGGGTAACTCAGTAACTGAATGGAGCTAAAAACTAAGCACCACTTTGGGACCCCTCCTCCTCTACATAACAGTATTTTTCCAGAAAACATGTAGTCTAACCTATTTTTTAACTTTTTTTTTTATAATATAAAATTAACGTATTTCCAGTTATTAAAATATATAGTAACTTCAACTTTTTACTTCCGGATGATGAGAGCTTTACAGTTGTTTACAAAGATATATTCTAGTGCTATAAGCATATATTTAAAACAGTAACAGCAGGAGATTTATACAGCTCTTATAATGAAACATTTTTACTTAGCTGCATTTAGTAATACAACTCAACAACAAACGGTAAGTAGTTGCGGTCCCTTGCAGTGCAGTGCTCCTTTTATGCACGGAAAAAATCTCGTGGTGGGCCTGGGGTAGGGGGAAAATTTACTGGGGTTGCTGGGTGGGTGGAAAAACCAGCTGGATTTCCTGGCGACATTCTCCGCTTCCCTTTTCTCGCCATTTCCCCCCTTTCTGTGTTTCTCTGCTGCAATGCCTGGTCACTGCTTGCCTTTTCTCTCTTCCCTGCGAGGGGTGGGAAACTAGGCTTTCACAATGTGTTTTTGGTTTGACTCCAGGGTTGCTTGTTTCCTTGGCAAGTCAAGCAATGGAGTCACCCCACCCCTTCTGTGGGTTCTGCAAGCGGCTGTTTTCTCTGCCTGCTGACTGTGGCGTTTGATTTTTCTGCTCATTGCAAAAGGACACCTGCTTTCCCCTGGTCAATTGGTGACCAACCATCCAAACACTCTTGGGGGTGGGATTGGTGACTGCCTTTAGCACTGGCTGTGGGTCTTTTTTTCCTTCTGCACCCTGCCTTCCTGGGTTTGTGAAGTCTCTTACCTCAAGAGTTCCTTCTTTCACTCCCCCCCTTCGCCCCCCGGCGACCAAGTCTCAAACCACCTTCTTGGGCGTGGAGCTGGCACTGGGCAAGTCCCCTGGGCACAGGTTGTGGGTCTTCTCCCCTTTCAGCACCCTGCCTTCCTGAGTTGGTGAAGTCTCTCACCTCAGAGTTTCTTCTCTCTCCCCCACTCTTCGCCCCTTAGCAACCAAGTCTCACACCACCTTCTGGGGCAGGGAGCTGGCACTGCTCAGGTTCTCTGGGCACAGGCTGTGGGCCTTTTCTGCACCATGCCTTCCTGGGTTGGTGAAGTCTCTCACCTCAGAGTTCCTTCTCTCTCTCTCTCCCCCTCCCCCTTCACACCTCGGTGACCAAGTCTCAAACCACCTTCTGGGGCGTGGAGTTGGCACTTTCAAAGTCCCTTGGGCACAGGCTGTGGGTCTTCTTCCCTTTCTGCTCCCCACCTCCCCGAGTTGCTGAAGTCCCTCACCAAGTGGGTACCCCACTCTCTAACCATTTCCTGGGGGAGGTTTGCAGACTGCCCTTGGCACTGACTGCAGGGCTCGCGTTTCTTCTTTGAAAGAGCCCCACTTTTTGCTTGGGTCGCTGCAGTCTTGGACTTGGCAGTTCCTTGTCTCCCGTGGCAAGTGGGCAACCCACTCTCAAAACAATTTCTGTGGTTGCTAACTGTCCTTGACACCGACTGCAAGGCTTGCCTTCACCGCCCCTGCCAAAATAAAGAAATCCTTCTCCCTGGGTGGGTGGGTCGAGTCTCTGCCTTTGGGTCCTCCTCTCTCCTCTGACTGCTGGCTGTGGGGACTTGTCTCGACTGCCCCGTTGAAAGGGGAAAAAACCCTTCTGCCTGCATGAGTTATGTCTGTCCCTTTGGCCACCCTCCTCTGCCAACTAGACTCCGAACCCACTGACCCTCGCAGCATTTCCCTGTGACTCGAGCAGCCACTGTTTCATCCCCACTACCTGTGTCTTACATGTGGGGACATGAGGGAGGCCCGAAGGGATCCTGGTCACAGGTGTGGGTAGATGGGAAGACATGGCACACAGACCACAGGTGGTGGGATACAACCGCGTTCTCCCACACTGGTGCCATCCTGCTCGTGCACTTCATCAGTGGCCTCCATGTCAGGTTCCCCTGCAGCGTCCACAGGGCTGGTCTTGATCACCAAATGAGTGCCCCTGGGTTCCAGGTGGCCACAGGGGCAAAGTACGCATGAGAGGGAGGAGACTGCCATCACTAGTGGCAAGGGTGGTGTCGATAGCCGAATCGTGTCATCCTGTTCTGTGCTCGGGGATTCCCGGCCATGATCACCTGCCTGTCCCTCAACCGTCGGTACGCCCCCCATCAGTCCTGGGTCTGAAGTCCGGAAAAAGGTTATGCCTGAAAAGCGCCCTGCTGAAGGGCTTGGGGGCACGGCTGCAGTCTGCTGTGTGGAAGTACTTCCACATCCCACCCAGTGATCCCTGTGTGGTAGAGTGCCAGGTGTGCAGGGTACATGTTCGTTAGGGGAGAGATCCATATCACTTAACAACTAGTGTTCTACAGAGGCACTTGCGTAGGTCGCACCCCAATTTGACTCTGCCAGAGGGTGGACCCCCTGAGCCTGCTGCTGGAAATTGGGCACAGAATCCAAGTCGAAAGGGAGAGGGAGGCCAGGATGGGCGGGCCGCCACAGTGTGGTCTCTGGTCTCCCCCATGGGTTCCTCCAGGCAAATCACCCTTCAAGAGATCATGCTCATTGGGTCCTCCCCAACGAGGGGAGCACCTGGAAAGAGGATGAGGGCCAGGGCTTATGAAGCGATCACTCAGCACTTCGAACGAATGATTGCCCTGGACTGCCAGCCTCTTTCTGGTGGAGGATGTGGGCTTTCGGGGGCTACTATGTTGTGTGGCCCCATGGCACACCATTGCCTCCTGGAGGACCATGAGCCAGCATGTGCTGCCCGCTATGTATCAGTCTGCGGTGCGTCTGGCACCTGATGGCTGATCTTTGGAGTGGCCAGCACCACAGCTACCTCTCCCTCACCGCACACTAGTGGCAACCTGAGGAGTTCCGGGGTGGGCAGGGGGACGAGCACGGTTCCATCCGGCTTTGATAACCAGATAGTGAATTTAGCATTTTTTTACCCCGTGAAATCTGTAGTATTTTTAGATCAAACACTAATAAAACTTTATGCAGCTGAGTAAAGCTTTTTCATTTCTATGGTGCACAGCCTTGCTTCTTGAATAGCTATTTTGTTTTTGATGGGATTACTTGCAGAGTAATACATTCAAAATGAAAGGCACTTATGGAGTCTGTTCTTTTTATTTTTATTTTTAAAAACCCCAAGATGTTGAATGGATTAAATAAAAGTAAGCAAGTAGTGAATGCCTGGTGGTGTGGAGGCATGGACAATATTATACAAGCAAGTGGGAAATCAAGCCTTGAACTTAGTCATCTATATATCTAATAGTAATGTGTGCCCCCATCTGCAGATACTGATATCTATGGATCAGGATCACACCAATGCTAGACGTATTTTTCTGCAAACTTGGAGCAGCCCCCAGGGTTGCAGAAAAATCTGAAAAGTTTTTAAAAATGCACCTGGATTTAAATCCCTCCCATTTTTTTTTAAAAAATGTGTTGTCTGCGCATGTGCAGACAATGCACTTACCAGTTAGCTGCAAGTGTAAACTCCATGGTAGAGGATGCCAGTACTGGTTATGGGGCCAGCTGGAACAGCAGGTGACTCCAGGAGCGGTTTGGTACCTGGCTATTGCCGTGGTGGACACAAGGAGATGCTCTGGGCCCAGTCACAACAGTGGCATACACTGGGAAAGGCTGTGGGCCTGTCACACCATCAGAGCTCTCTGGGAGCTGCTTCTTGCCTGGCTGCCATGATGGAGCACTTGGGAAGCCACTCTGGGCCCGGCTACATGGTGGGAGGACTCTAGGAGGGCCTCAGGCTGGCTGTGGCAGTGGAGGACGCCAGGAGCTGCTCTGGGATTGGAGTGGCTCCCAGGTACCGCTGTCATTGCAGGTGGGGGGGGGGAAGAGATGGGATTCTCCCCCCTGTGAATCTCGCAGGCCTCCCACTTGTACTTATCTATTTCTTTGTAACACATTAGTTTCTCCCCTTTACTGAATAGATGTTCTGATCTGAGCCTATTGCACTGTTGTTCCTCTGTCAACAACACTTGTGGTTATTTACCTTGGTATCCATGGGTCCAGCTATAGAGATGTGAAACCAAATCAGTCTCATGTATTCTTTTGTTAGGTCATCCAGGGATTTGGAGTGAGGTGCAGTCAGCATGCTAGTAATGCTCCTCTTTTCTTGTTGCCATCTGAATCTGTAGGTTAGTGAATTTCCTGGTAATATGCAGGATGAGGACCAATAAATTTCAGCTCAGTCCAGAGAAGGCTGAGATGCTACTTGATAAGCTCAGCCTGTTGTGGATAAGTTGTATTCCCATTCAAGGTGGACAGTGAAGGGATAACATGGGCGAAGGAGGAATGATGCTTACCTCCCCGGACTCCTTGGAGGAAGGGCAGGGTAAAAATATAGTAAATAAATAAATGTTATGACCTTGACTTGTACTCCACCGGAGGCACATTGCCTTAAATTAATAAGGCATCACATCCCAATCTCAGAGGTGGTTTCATGCCATGTTAAGTTCTAATGCAGACATTCCATCGGTTACCAGTCAGCTTCTGGCTTTCGTTCAAGCTCCTGGCTGCCACTTACAAAGCCCTTAATTGCTTCAGGCCCACATACCTGCAGGACCGTGTCTCTTGCTATGCTCTGCCACAGGAGCTGTACTCATCTGATCACAGCCTTTTAAAGGTAAAATTGGCAACTGCCTGTTCGTGCACATTCTCTGTGGTGGCTCCCACATTACAGAATGTCTGGCCTGAGATTATCAGGAAGTGCCCCCCCCCCCATTTCACAGAAAGACATTCTTATAAAGGGATGGGAAGAATAGTATACAGATTGTATTGTACCTTTTTGCAATGTTTATTGTACATATCGGCCCTCTTTCCTGGAACCCCTTTCTGCATTATGGTATGTCAAACCTTGCTCATTTCGTTGACTTAGACAGTGTTTTGCCTGCCTTATTTGTAATTCTGTAATCCTAGCCCCACTGCATTGTTTTGTTCACTGGACAATTAAACAAAGCTTTGCTGTTCGAGTGAATGGTTTTCTTGTTTTGTAATCTGGTTTGAGTGTCAGTGAAAAAAGTTGGTCTAGAAATTAATTTAACGAGTTATCTAATAAAGATGCTTTTTGCACAAGAGTCATTGGAGACTAGCTTGGTTATCTTTAAGCTTGCTCTGAATACAGCACCCTGTTCCCCTACAACTCTGCAGAAGTTAGAGGATGATGAAAGTTCAGTAAGTGTAATAGTTAAGAGCCTCCATGTTCAGAGGTAGCATATGTCATTATCAGATGCTGGATACAAACAGGAAAAGCTGCCACTGTCCTGTCTGCCTTTTGAGCTTCCTAGAAATGAATAGATGGACCCAATCCAACAAATACAACTGTGTTCTTAAGTGTTCTTCTTAGGCAGTGTGGCACATTCTGCGCATATTCAGGTGCAGTACTAAGGCTGAGATCTACCGACTCAGCTCAAAGGAAATACATAAATGAAAGAAATAATAGAGGAGGCTGACTGGCAATTAATTCAGACTATAAAAAAAGTCTTCCCCCCCTTTTGTTTCTTGCTATCATAATAGCACTTTGTGGGCTTGTGTAGGCTTGTACAGTTGAGCATGAGAGCTCAGGGAGGGGAAAACAAATCTATCATGATTTTGTTCAAAGCGTCAGCAGAGATTTTCTTTGCAAAAAGATGCAGGGGTCATGAAAATTAACCACTGTAGGCAGGCTAGGCCGTATGATCCCTCCTCCATTCCTAATGGTAATAGATTACATTTTTTTTAACCTAGTCGACCAATTTAAAGCAAAGGTTTCTTGTACATTTAAAGCCTACAGTTACTTTAAGTGAAATATGTGAGTTCCAGAACTGAGAGACCAGCATGTATCTTTCCCTGTTCTTTGCATTCCCAAATGTATTTAGTATCAGCTACACCTTCTAAATGCGATAAGGAGTGGTGCAGAGTGTGAGTTTTACAGAATATGAACAGGCACTTGATCCAGCCAGAGTAAACGTGCACAGAAGCAGGTTTCTGCATATGAATCAGCTGTAGTGGGAGTTCCACAGATTTCTGTGGAGGTGTGGGGGAGGGGGGAGTAAGAAGACTTTGGCTGCAATTCTAAACACACCTACCAGGGAATGAGGCCTACTGGACTTGGCAAGATTTTATTCTAAATAAATATGCTTAAATATTGTATTGTTTAGCAGTGAGAAGTTGTATACTCTTGATATTTAAGGGCTCAGTGGCACTGTTCTCGTCCTCCTCCACTTACACAATGTGATGATATTAATCATTTCTGCTCTTATGGCAAGATGTAATTTGTTGTTCTTTCTGATTTGCATAATAATGTTTCTTCTCCTGCCTCCACACAAGGATTCGAAGCCAGGATTAAACAGTGGTTTGAAATCCCGTATTGGAGGGACAGGAGAACAAACTGTAATTTTCAGTTCAGGCATCACAAACTGTTTATCATGGAAGCAGAAATTATTAATTTCTGAGCTGAGAGAGATTCCAAGGATTCCTGGGGCTCATTCCCATAATGACAAAATGTGATTTGTTGTTACTTGTGAATTGTGCTTCATTTTTTTTACTAATATTTTTATTGAGTATATCTATCAATCTACATACACATAATTCGTTCAGCATCTTGTTGATATACTTATTTTCAATCTTTTTAACACAAGTGATAACCAAGAAAAAAAGAGAAAAAAGTCCCCCAAGGTTATTATGTCATCAACCCAATCCTTTTTTTTTTAATGCATATTTTTATTTGGTTTTACAGTATTTAACATTCCAATACACATGTAACATATAATGTAGAGTCTCATACATTCAATGTCTCTATCCAGTCATACACTTTAACCCATCTTTTTTTATATACTTTTCCGTACTTATTCTGCAACTTGAGGCTTAGATTATCCATCTGTGCTAGATCTAGCACCTTTGCAACTAATTCATCCTTCTTAGGTATTATGTCTAATTTCCAATTTTTAGCCAGTAATAAACGGGCAGCAGTTATGATATACACTATTACATATTTATCCTCTTGTCCATAGCCCTTAGGCACCATATTTAATAAATATATCTCTGGTTCCAATGCTAGATTTTTACACAAACCAACCCAATCCTTTTCGATCTCATTTAATCCCTCCTCTTTTCTTATGCCCCTATCTTACCCATTAATTAGGTACCCATACAACTTTCCCCAAAACTTATAATTATCCTTAATACATTCCTTATCTTCAGTTCATTCCTGCATCAATTTCTACTACCCGTCCTCTTCTGTTCCTGAA
>NW_015161956.1:674949-675085 GCF_001447785.1 Gekko japonicus
CTCATGCCTGGCATTGCAAGTTTTAACAAAATTACCTTGTTCGTTGAGGAGCTAAGCATTATTTTCCATTGAGGATAGCAGGAGAGCGGTAGAGCTGCAGCCAACTGGAAGGACCGTGAATTGTGCTTCATGTGGC
>NW_015161956.1:675616-723781 GCF_001447785.1 Gekko japonicus
TGGCTCTGTTTAAAATGTTGACAAAGGTGTCTCTCCATACTTATGTCTTCACTTGTTCATTGGAGATGTGCAGCTATTAAAAATATCAAATAAGTAATTAGCCCAAATAATCCAGATTTTTTTTGGAGTAGAAAATAAGGAAACCCAGAAATTGGTATTTTCTGCTTTGAAATATGCTACCTACTCTATATCTTTTGAGGTTAGGTAGCACGTGGAGATGTTGGGTATGCGACTTTTTTAAAAAAAAGACAATCTGGGTGATAACAATACGTGGTATTCCCTGAGATGGGTAATGTCTTATGAGAGTTGTCTGACCCTTGACCCTTTAATCAACACTTTTATCTGTTTGCATAGTGAGTAATTTACATCACCAGTATCTTAATAACCATCTACCTGATATAGTGGCCGATGGTTCTTAGAGGTTAAAGGGGACTCACTCACTAGTGCTAATAACAAATTTAGAATCCAATGGCACCTTTAAGACCAACAGAGGTTTATTCAAGGTATGAGCTTTCGTGTGCACGCACACTTTATCAAATACGTTAGAAGGGCAGGCAAGGTTCAAACTTGGCGCTAATAGTGAGCCATGGATTTCTATGCACAAGTACCTAATTGCTTGGCATAATTTGTGAGTGGGTCATAATGGATTCCCCCCCTTTTTTGTTCCAGAAAAAAGCATGGCAAACAATAAAAACAATTGTCAACTTGCCAGTCATCAGTCCCTTCAAGAAGCGGTACTCCTGGGTGCAGCTGGCTGGTCACACAGGTAAAAACAAAAACCTTCCTGCTTTGCTTAGCCATTACAAAAAAAAAAAGAGAGAGATAATAAAATCGCAAAGATTCTGAAGGACTTCTGATTTCAAAATAAGTCTTTATCTCAATGTTCCGAAATGGTTAGCTCGAATAAACTAGGTTATTTCTGGGGAGGGAGCAAAACACTAAGAGATCTATATTTTCTACCTTGTTTGAAATATGCTACCCATTCTGTATTATAGTAGCATGCTCATTTTAAAAGTAAAATGTGCTTTATTAAGGTAACCTGGCCAGTTTTTCTAGAACTAAATATAGGCAAGATTATAAACTGCCTGTGGCTCTGGGATCATTCAAATGTGACTCCTGAACTCCTGTGAAAATACCAAATTGTGTGTAACAAATTTGACTTCTCATCCACATTGATATAAAGAAGAGCTTGAACGTGAGACGGGTGTTTTTAACAGCCTCACTAATCAGAAGATTGTTGTTAAAAGCTAGTGTGAAGTTTAAAAAATGAAACACATGCAATCCCAGCCTGTTTCATAATTTTCAAAAGATGAATCATGAATTTGAGTAAGCAGAGCTAGCAGTACCAAGACTGTTTTTCCTGGCTAGATGGAACATTTGGCTTACATGATGAGATATCTTTTATAACCAGCCTGACAAAGAAGCAAAATATGCACATTAGGAACGGCTCTTAGTTTTTTTCTCTGTGTGGTGTCTGTACACAACCACACCTCTGTCTTGTACTTTGTATACAATAGTCCAAATGCTCAGTGTCTCACTCTTTCTGTGTGAAAATTCTTTTGAACTTAAAATCCTAAGGAGGAAATATGACCATAAGAAGAACCCTCCTGGCCCTGACCTGGATAGACCAGGGAAGCCCGATCTCATCAGATCTTGGAAGCTAAGCATGGCCAACTCTGGCAAGTACTTGGAAAAGCAACTCTGGCAAGTACTTGAAAGAGCAACGTCCAAGGAGTACCAGATGTGGGACACAGAGGCAGGGTAATCAAGCCACCTCTCTGATAAATGTCCAAGCCCCCAGTGTGTTGTCACCAGAAGTCAACCATGGTCCATCTTGTCCAGCATCTGGTCTTACACTGTGGCCAACCAGTTCCACTGGACAGCCAACAATAGGGCTTAGAGGCTGAGGGCTTCCCCTGGCTTTGGGATTCAGAGGCTTAGTGCCTGTGAATGTGGAGGTTCCCCTTAGTCACCAAGGGTAGTTAGCCATTGATAGACTTGTTCTCCATGAATCTATCTAATCCCCTTTTAAAGCCATTTATTCCTGTGGCCATCTCTGCATTCTTTGGCATCACATCCCACATTTTAATCACTCTCTGAAATTAAGTTGGTTGTAAACTTGTAAGGCCACTGCTGGAGTAGGCTGATGGTGCAGTTTACAAAGAATTTGGGGAAGACTGATAGGGTAGCAAATAGGGGACTGCTTAAGCAAGTAGTGTTTTGTTTAACTTTCGGGGAAGTTGATAGAATCTTATTTGGCCAAGCTGCTTACTGTATTTAAGTGATTTATGTCGGCTTCTGTAGTACCTTGTCTGACTGAGGTGTGAGAAAGGTATAAGTTAACTGGGAAGCATGTATGGGAAGTGTTCACTTATGGGAAGTATTCACATTTCCTTGTGTTACAGTTGAACTTGCTCTGATTCCAAAAAGATCTCCATGCATTCCAGTGCTGGCAGCAAAAGATTAGGCCAATTTTAATGAATGCAGAGTATGATTTAGGATTGGTCTCATTCTCTGTGTTTGGCACATGAATTTGTTTCAGGTGCCATGGGCTAATAGACATCTATGAGAAAGGAAAAAAAACCTTTCTTTCATGAAGGTGTTATTGCAATTCTGAAAGGGGAAGTGGCTCCCTCTGGACTCCTATTCAGTCTCATGGCATTGACCATGTGGTTTGTGATGGATAAATTTAAGAACAGTAAAACATTGGAGTTGCATGGTTCCAAGAGTCTTTCAGTACCTGGAGAAAATTGTGTATGTGTATTCAAAATGCATGACTTGGCTTCTAGTCATGGGTTCCTAGTTAATGATCTCTTGTGCACTAAGGACAGGTACATCATAGATCTCAGTTCAGGACACAGTGGTAGCATTGCAAAGATTTAATCATATAATCTGGCTATCAGAGTAGTAACATGACTTAACCTGTTAACTTACTGTGCAGTGTAGTGTGTCTAGAGCAAGCCAATGTACACATTTTATGTGAATTTTTTTAATAGCCAGACACTGTTTGCAGTGGGTGTTCTTTTTACAAGAAATACACTGTCTTTACAAGAAAGTCTTTATCTAGAGGTTAGGGTGTGGTGGGCAAATTGGAGGAGAGGCTTTCCTCAGTACTTCAGTATGTTCTGTTTATTACAGGAAGTTTCAAGGCAGCTGATGGTGGGACAATTCTGAAGCGCTACTCAGAAAATGAAGAGAAGTGCTTTGAGCTGCTGCTGAACGATCGGTTATACTCCTGTGTCCCCGTCTACCATGGTGTGGTAGAGAGAGACGGCGAGTCCTATATCCAACTGGACGACCTTCTTGCTAACTTTGAGGGGCCTTGTGTGATGGACTGTAAGATGGGGATAAGGTGGGAGACCTTGAAATCCAGTTGTCTCATTATTGCCTTATTGGTAAACTACAGATTATGGGAGAGTTTCTGCCACTATGATACAAAAGCTGTGAGGTCTTTGAGAATAACTCTCGATATAAAGGAGTTGAAATTTGGGGTTGCTCGCTTGCCTGTCCCACCTGCTCAGCTTTCCACAAGCCCACTTCTCCCTCCTGCTTACTCTCTGCTAAGCCCTCTTCCAGGGTTGATGTAAAAACATGCTCTCAGGCCCTGTTTTAACATTCCACATTTTAGGCACTCTCTGTGTAAAGAAATATTTCCTTTTGTCCATCCTATATTTACTGGCTATCAGCTTCATTGGATGCCCTCGAGTTCTAGTATCTTGAGAGAGGGAGGAAAATGTCTATGTCAACTCTCTCCACCTCATGCATAATTTTACAAACCTCTGTCATGCCCCCCCTTAGTCATCTCTTTTCTAAATGGAGAAGTTCCAGACTTCAGTGGAAGTAGGTCAGTAGACTTCTTTGTTCTGTACAAAAAGTCTACAATAACTCTTAATCAGTCATATTTAGCCACTCAAAAAGTGACAATTAAAGTCCCACCTTACATCCAAGTATAAGTGCGTTCCCAGCAGGACATCTGTCTCAGATATATCACCAATACCAGGTTTCAACTTTGGAGCACAGAACTGAATTGTTAATGAATTTGCATTGGATCACATCTGCAAAAAATGTAAAAGAATGGCTATTTCCTAGTACATGAAAGCACCGTTTTCAAAACCTGTGACTGAGATTGACCTATGGAGATGAAGCCAGGACAATGAATTTTCCAGGTTGGTGTATTCAACTTATCTAGAAGAGCAGAATTTGTGTCATTGCTTAACTTTGGATGGGTTATCTTGCCTGCTATACTCAGCACTTGGCATTAGGCTCCAGAGCCTGATGAGCATGCTTATTTCTCTGTGCCTTCTGATTGGCTGAAAACACTTAACACTCAAAGCATATGCAGAGAGCTATTCAATTGCTCCCTGACATTGACATACCAGGCTAGCCCGATCTTGGAAGCTAAGCAAGGCAGGCCCTGGCTCGTATTTGGATGGGAGACTATCAAGAAATCTTGTGAAGCAGAGGCAGGCAATGGCAAACCACCTCTGAACATCTGTTGCCCTGAAAACCCCATGGGGCTGCCATAAGTCAGCTGTGACTTGACAGCAACAACAAAACAAAAAAAATCAGTTGCTACATCTGAAGTTAGGGAAAAGAGCTCCTTGTTCAGGAGTTGTGACTGTCACCTATCACACTAAGTACTACTTTAGAACATGTATAGAACCTTGAGGAAAATGTTAGACAAGATCATTTATTTGACTATATATGACAAATAAAATGGTACCCCAAAATTGAATAACCGCAATAAAAATAGTGGAATGAGTAGTGAAACAAGCTTAAAACCTAAAAGAAGTATTTGCAGTGACCCGTATTGAGGCTGCCCACCCCTCCCCCCACCTACTTTTCTTTAGACAACTTCACCAGGTACGGGAAATTACATTACCGTGCACTCAGCTTTTGAGGCAAATCAAAAGGAGATTGACTGGGAAAATCTTACAAAAGCAAAAGAAATTAAACCCCTCATAACTTTATGCTTAGGTCTTTCCCCCAAAATACATTCCTCAGGCTTAATGTTAAGCTTTCCTTTATTAAGCTAGAGACTCCAAGCTGAGATCAAGCTTTTAAGAAACCTGTAAATAAAAGCTTCTTTATAAGATTGCATGATTGGCCATCCTTTATATATACATAGTTTAGTTCAGAGTTTTTATGTCCCCCCCCCCCCCCAGTTTTGTAATATGTTCTATGGGAGTTGAACAACTCTATCAAAATTCACAAAGGGAAAAACTGTATGGAGTTGTTTTTCTTTCCAGTGTGGATTTCTGTGATGAGTCTCCAATCCTAGATTTTATTCAGGATTTACTCTGAATTACTAACACATTCTGGAACTGGACAAAAGGGTAAATCCAGCTATTTCCGTCTCAACACAGTGCAATATTCCTTAGACATATGCAGTAAGATGCCAATATGTAGTTAAAATCTAGGACTGCTGCCCTAGACAGCCAACTTTTAAAAAATGTTTAAGTCAGCTTGCCAGTTTGTCCATGTGATCATCTAAACCAAACAAGCTTCTGTTGGACCATGTGCTTCTCCTTTACCTATTCTAGTGCTATCTAGTATTGTGGCTCAAGAATTTTGCATCCTGACATTGGCTTACCTAAGTGATCCTGAACACGTCATGCTGATATCTTCTAAGCACATCTGAAGGACAGCAGTTTATCTACCTGCATGTAACAAGCACTGAAATTTTCCTGCCATGGCACAAAAAATTAAGTTGTTATACCTAAAGAGTTACAGAAGTATTCAGTATCAAGGTTTTGTTGTTGTTTTTTGCAGGACGTACCTGGAGGAAGAATTGACTAAAGCTCGAGAGAAGCCAAAGTTGCGTAAGGACATGTATAAGAAAATGATTGACGTGGACCCTCTGGCACCCACTGCTGAGGAGAACTCACAGCACGCCGTGACAAAACCTCGGTACATGCAGTGGAGGGAGACCATCAGCTCCAGTGCTAACTTGGGTTTCAGGATCGAGGGAATTAAGGTGGGGCATTTTTTACTCTTGTTTAACTGAGCATCTCACTGTGGTTTTTGGAAGCCACTGAAGTGACACAAAGCTCCTAAAAATGAAGCATATGTACAAGCAGTAACCATAGTGAGAATAACAGGAAGAATGAATTAGAGGAGGAGGAGGAGGAGACGACGATGACGACTGGATTTATACCCAGCCCTTCACTTGGAGCCCCAGAGCAGCTTACAAACTCCTTTCCCTTCCCCTCCCCACAACAGACACCCTGTGAGGTAAGTGGAGCTGAGAGAGCTCTGACAGAAACTGCTGTTTTCAAGAACAGCTCTGACAGAACTATAGCTTGCCCAAGGTCATCCAGCAGCTGCAAGTGGAGGAGTGGGGAATCAAACCTGGTTCTCCCAGATTAGAGTCCACGCACTTAACCACTATACCAAACTGAAAATTAGGCAAGATGGAATTCTTTTCGGGCTAGAGCTACTCAGGAAGGTACCATCTCTGTCAAGGAATAGGGTAGAGAGCATTCTGATTCAGTCATAATAAATTTCAAAGCCTGCAGATTTTCAAATCTTCATAAACCTTTATCACATCATTTGTAGCTATTCCTCAGGTACAGTGGTGGGGAGAAAGGAACTTTTAAACAATATGGGTAAAGAGTACACAAGAACAAAAAAAATCTGATTCAAAACTAATAAGTTCGTAGCCTCTATCTTCCATTTTTTCTGAATGTATTTTGATGAGTGGTGAGGATACATTCTCAGTGGCCACTGGTGACATTTCTATTTTTTATTAGTGCACTCACTGTATAATAGTGCAATACAAATGGGAAAAACAAAGAGAAGGAGGTTTACAGCAATTCAAAAAAGCAAAATGATATATTTGTTTCAGTTTAATCTTTTGTAAGACTATACTTCTTCAGATGTTTAGCATTCTGCACATTGTAGGTTATTTCTTTGCATCCTTTGGTAATATGTTAATTTAGTTAATAAGGCTACATTTCGAATATGATTAAATCAGTTTTTATAGAAGGGCATTCTGTTTTATTCCAGTATGCTGCAATAATCCTTTTAGCAGCTGTAAGCATAGTTGAAACTAAATAACTCAGTTTCTGAAGAAGGTACCAATCCCTTTAAATATCCTAATAGAACTATCTTTGAATCTGGTGGTATATTACTGCATTTTTGCCTAAATTGCTTAGATATCGAATATGTCCAAAATATGTGTATCAAATCTACATGTCTCAACTATAGATCTAATACACGTTTGATAAATTTCTATAAATAAATTTATGAGGAATTTATAAGGAGTAATGAATAAGATTTCATTGCAGAAGTATTTTACAAAATATTCTTTCAAACTCATCAGAATACCATTCCTCCAGGCATTAAAATTATTTCATGAAAAATAGGTAGTTGATCATTAAACAAAGCAGAAGTTAGAGGTGAAAGATCAAGACTTTAAAATGATTTAAGTTTATATCACTCTGATGGGGTGGAGTTTATCACTAAATACTTCACCTCCAACACTTTTTGCAGAAACCAGATCATATCTCTCAACTGCAGGCCTTTTTCAAGATTTCAAGATCAGTATATCTTTGTCCTACACAAACCACTTCGTATCTGCTAGTTTAACTGCTTTGTGATATAATTTTATATTAGGCACCCCAAGTTGCCTCTAATAAGGGTACACCAGTGTTTTCAGTGCTGCCCTTGGGGGGTTATTACTCGAAATACATTTTTAATACCTTTTTCCTGGGATGCAGGGGTAGCAGGTTTTAGTTGAAGAGGCAGATTCTTAAACAGAAATAAAGTTTAGGTAACACATTCATTTTTACAGCAGCATCTTAAGCTGATTCTTCCCGGCCAAGAGACTGGCAAATGTCTGCTGCTGTATAGCTCCTTGTCACTTCTTTGAATATTGTATTATGATTATATCTACCAAAAGATCAAGATCTTATAGCATCCAGATATCCAGATATCTGACCAGCTGATCACACCATGGCACAGAACAGATTTTAACTGTATTATTGTTGACTGATGATGATGTTAAAAAACCATTCCATTCTTGTTTAGTTAATATTTGCTCTGTAGCCTGATATCACCGTAAATGTGTGTTTCAGGCTGACCACTTCGGTAAGTGAGACTTGTGATCTTGTTAAACTTAGAACTGCATCATATGCTTAAAGAAAGATTTTTAGAAACAGTGACCAAAATGTACTCCTTTTTTCCAGAATCCTAAATAGCTATAGCCAAAGGTTCAGTGTGTGTATGTAAAGTGCCGTCAAGCCACAGCTGACTTATGGCAACCACAGCAAGAGCTTTTCAAGGCAAGTGACCAAGCAGAGGTGGTTTGCCATTGCCATCCTCTGCAGAGTCTTCCTTGGTAGTTTCCCTTCCAAGTACTGACACGGCTTAGTTTCTGAGATCTGATGAGATCAGGCTATACCATGCTGCCTTCTCTCCCAAAGGTTCAGTAGCCAAAATAAAAAACAAAGGCAATAGAGGACAACCTTGATGAGTTATTGTGTGAACAGCAATTTTTCTTGAAATACTGTCATTTACTGTGTCCTTTCCGCACTTGGATCTCATCCCTGGTTTGATCAGAGTTCAACTCGGGACACAATACCTTGCATTTATCCCTGGTTATAACAGCATCCGTTTATCCCAGGACAAATGTGGGGCAAAACCGGGGTGTCCTCAGTGTAATGTGGAAACAAAAAATACCCCAAGATACAGGGGTGAACTCGAGTATAGTGTAGAATGTAAGTTCAGGGACAGGGTTGAACCAGGATTTAAGTTCTAGTGCGGAAAGGACCTTTCTGAGGTGGTACGTGTATGTTATATTGCTGATGTTGCTGAAGAGAATGTCCTAGTCACCCATTGGACTGCTTGAAGGTTATTTGGTCAGTGCAGTGAAGTAGGCATGTGCTGTCCCCCACCTCACATAGTGGGTATCTGATAAAAGAAAGCAATAATGCTGTTTAGGCACCAGATGTATGTGGCATTCTCCATTTTTTGTTGCTTCATTGCCCTGCAATCCTAAAAGACATCTTTTTGTGGTACTTAAATTAAAATTTAACTTCTAAGAGCTCAGGTGCTGTCCACGAAATACTGAGAATGCTGGAAGGTCAGTAGTTCCAGCGCTGGCTCTTCGGCTTTGAAACGGAGATGAGCACCACGACCCTAGAGTGTGACTCGACTGGCTTTCGAGCAAGGGAACCTTTACCTTTTAAAATTAAAATTACACTTCTAAGAGCTTTGGTGCTGTCCCAAAAATATGGAGAATGCTTTCAGATTGTCTCCCCACACAAGTCTTAGGCCGATTTTGCAGAATGTTGTCCCCAGTTATTGTACCATCTGGCAGCAGTTGGGAGAGGCTTCCTTTTCTGTACTCACAAGCATGCTGCAGTTAGTACATTGCTTCAAAATTCTCCTGGTTTTCTCTGCCCACGATTAGCACTGGAGTTGCATAACTTTCCCATGTTCTGTCAGACACCTACTTTTGTGTCTGAGCCTGCACCTTTCAGGGCAAAGAGATTTATCTTGTTGGAGGAAAATCTGTGAAATAGAGTGTGTTGTGCATAGGCTTGCCCTGCAGTTAATTGATTCTGCTTGAAGACATTGTGTTTCATGTGGGTGTATGCTGGTTGACTAGTTTACACTGTGGAAGCAAGAGCTGAATTTTGTCTAGTTTTTCATAAGTGTTAGCATTAATCATTGGGAATATATACAAAAGGGGAAGTTACAATATAATTTATGTCCTAAAAAGCAAGTCATACATAGGTATAATGCACACTTAAGAGAGTCTGGAGAGGCAGGCACATAACACAAACTGCACATACATCTGAATTCAATTAACTTGAGAGCATAACAGTTCTAGGCTGATCACTTCAGGCAGACCATCAGGTAACACTGCCCTGTGTATGGGCTTTCAAGGACCAAGTTATATAACACTAGCAAATGCCTCTTTTTTTCTTGAGGGGAGCCCACATGAAAAACACCCTGGAAGTCCTGTGGTGGGAAAAATTACTTGAGATAGATTTGGAGTAGAGAGCAGCAAGTAGGAAAAGTACTAAACACGTACTTCACCCTCCTGGTACCAATTCCTTGCTTCCAGTTTTGTTTTCTGGAAGCAGCTTTTCCTTGATATAGGGCAGGGGTGGCCAAACGGCAGCTTGGGAGCCGCATGCAGCTCTTTCACACACAATGTGCAGCTCCTGGCAGGGTGGCTGGGGAAGCAAAGGGGAGGCATGCCTCCCTCCCTGACTGGTCTTCCCTTCCCTAGTCAGTGTTTCCTTCCCTGGGTAGGCTTGAGGTGGGGGGGGGGAGCAAAGAAAGAAAGCAATTTTAACTTTAAATGCATTCTCAAAGGCCCCCCCCCCTCGCCAGCTTGGAGAAAGCATTTGTCTCTTTAAATATCATTGTCAATATCTGTTTTTAAACCCTTTTGTTTTTATTTCTGGTGGTCTTATTTAATGTTAATAAAAAGCAAAGTTGCATATTTTCCACTAAAAACGTATGTGTAATATTTGTTCATATCTAGCGGCTCTCAGGCATCTGATGTTTCTTCTATGTGGCTCTTATGTTAAGCAAGTTTGGCCACCCCTGATATAGGGCAGGTGAACGACACTTGCATGAATTAATCCTTAATGTGTGCTTTGGTCCTAATCCTACGTGGCTGGAACCTGGCTTTGTTAGAATGCTAGGCATGAGTCAAAACTTACTTCCTAGTTTGGTGAAGTGGTTAAGAGCAGCAGGCACTAATCTGGAGAACCAGGTTTGATTCCGCCACATGAAGCCAGCTGGGTGACCTAGGATCAGTCACAGTTCCCTCAGAGCTCTCTCATTCCCACCTACCTCACAGGATGTGTGTTGTGGGGAGAGAAAGGGAAGGTGATTGTAAGCCACTCTGAGACTCCGAGTGAAGGGTGGGGCATACATCCAACTCTTCTTCTCTCTGCTTTTTGAGAAGTCTCAAAAACCCAATGACTGTTATCTGTTTAAAGGGTCAGACATTCTAGGGAACCAAGCACAGTTTCCAGGGCAGGAGAGAACTTTGCCACTTGGTAATGCTCTGTTGCTTCCCATTGCCTTTGTCTTAAGTCTGTATTGCCTCTCCCGCCTCTCCGAATGGCCTGTTAATGTGCATTTTATTCATTTACTTCTTCAGAAAAAAAATATTCAAAACACTACTGTCTTCAAGCAGAAAATGCTGCTAGACTAACTTACGGCAATTAAATTCATACCAGAATTTTGACTAGTTTTGTCATGCTCAGCATTGGGGTTTCCAGTCATAGTATAGTTTTCAGCAGTAAAATTTTAGACTTCCTGTTTGTGGGCTGCTTCACTGAACATTCAGATGCTCTTTAAAATCTTATCTTGCAAATTTATATGTGAATACAGTTCATGTAAGCTTCTTAAAACAAAAACATACAAGTGCAGGCAGGTTTTTCCAAATATCAACTGTTTATTTTCTTAAAGTAGGGTTTGGCTAATGTGAAATACAAGTTTACTAAGGGCCATGTCCACCTATAGCCCTGTGTTTGCCCCTCAAAACCCAAGGGGGTTATCATGAGTTAAGAATAGATTGTAAAAGTAGTTGGCTCAGTCCCACTTGTGCTGCTGTCAGTCGTTTCTGAAGAAAAAGGTCCCTCTGTCAAAGGCTTGTGCATCTATTGTCAACAAAAAAGGGGATCAAAGTGACCAATTCTGCCTTTTTGCTTTTCTTACAAATGCTGTGGCTGCCTTTAAATGATGACAGATAAAAGCCACTTCCCCACGAGTGTTTTGCTTTGGCTTGAGTTGTTGTGGTTTTCTTTGGAGCTTCTGTACAGCCTTCCAGTTGTGTACCAGTTTTTCACTTCTGTAGCTTGCCTTGCTTTGGCCTGTTCTTTCCAAAACCAGATTTGGTATGATCTTTCTTAAAAGATCTACTCTGAGTGGGTTTGCCCACCATGTCCCCCCATCCGTCCCCCTGCGTATGGATGTGCCTTTGCACTTTCATTGACGACGAGTGCTCAGCAGAGCTCATTGTCTCTGTGTGGAAGCAGCCAAACAAAGCTGGTATTGGGCCAAAATTACTTCTCTGCTCTCTCTTTTGTGACTTAAAGAAAGCTGATGGGACCTGCAATACCAACTTCAAGACAACTAAGACACGGGAGCAAGTTCGGCAAGTTTTCGTGGAATTCATTAAGGGAGATACAGCTACATTGGTAAGCCCTGATTTTTGAAACATAATCATCTACATGTGAGTTCTCGTAGCATTTTAATCCATGTGGTGTTACCATTCCTGAATAACAGCACGGTGACTTTTCAGTTAAATGCCACATTCTTACAAATGCATTCATTCACCCTACTTTCTAGTTAGAAATAGAAGAAACTCCTAGTGTTTCACAGGAATTCAAATATCAATTAAAATTCAATTGGAAAAAAGGTGTTTGGGGCATACAGACAACAATGAGGAGGGTTGCTGCGGCCTGGTTCCCTTCTTCCTTGCTGAGGGCAGTTGGTAATTTGGAGTGAGCAAGAGCTGGATATCTACATGTTGAAACACTTGATGGAGATTATGACCAGGGCTTTGTGCATGTGAGGATTCTATGTAAGTGCTATGCATATTTAGAATCCACACTTACGGTTCAATTCAGCAGCCTGAGAACTGGAGCTTCCGTTAAAAAAAAGTTTTATTCCCTTATGGCTGTAAAGATATGCTTGCAACGGTGTGGGTAATGCCTGGTGAATTCTCAGAAGCCAGAGATTGGGGGTGTGGGCAGAGTTGAGGGATTTCCAGTAGCCAGGTGGTGGGGTTCTTTCGATGTTGAGCAGAAACAGAAAAATGTATGCATGGAATCGATATATCTAATTCTCAACGGTCCTCTCTGTGTGTGGATACTTATTTCCACAGATAGGAGGAATACTCTCCCCCAACAGGTTTTTCTACAGACTCTGGGGACTCCATAGGTCTGAAGAAAAATCCCAAAAGTAAAAACACACACATACACAGCTTGGGGAGGGTTGAATTCCCCTCCCAAATACCTTTTGAAATGGCCTCAACAGGGGTCTACTCCAGACCCTGCCATATCAACAATGAGAGATAGGCGGGGGGGGGGGGGGGAAAAAAAGGAAAAAAGCAGAACTAGATCTTGGATTGGGAAAAATTCCCCCTGCAGTATGAATGGCTAAACAGCAGGGGGTTTGGAGCCAGGCCTGGGACTAGGATTGCCTGCTCCAGGTTGGGAAATTCCTGGAGATTCTGTGGTGAAGTCTGAGGAGTGCAGAGTCTGGGGAGGAGAGAGGCCTCAGCTGGATATAATGCCACAGAGTCCACCCATTTTCTCCAGAGGGACAGATCTCTGTTGTCTGGAGTTTAGTTGTCATTCTAGGGGATATCTTGGTCCCACCTGGAGGCTGGCAAACGTAGGCCTAGGAGCACCCTCTGGGTGAATTGATACCACCTGACTTGCATGATTCAACTAGGCCTGGCTGCTTGCTGCTGTTCAACAGCAACCACCCTATGAAAGTCAGTGTAGTATAGTGGTCAGAGCTTCAGAATAGGATTTGTGAGGGCCAGGTTTAGATCCCCATCTTGTTGTGTAGGCTCACTGGGTGATTTTGGACCAGTCACATACTTTCAGCCTAACCTACCCCATAGGGTTTTGGTGTGGATAAAAAGGAGCAGAGAATAATGTAAACTGCTTTAGTCTCCACTGTGGAGAAAGACCATAGTTTTCCTCCATAGAAGCTTCAGGGGGAAAGGAGATGGAAAGCTGAAGACAGAGGGGCAGATAAAGGTTGGTTGGAAGTTGGATGGGAAGGAGATAGTGATGCCAACTCCAGGTTGGGGAAATTCCTGGATATTTAAGGGATGGAGCCTGGGGGTGGTGGGGATTGAGGGAGGGACTTCAGACAGATCTAGACTCCACCCTCCAAAGCAATCATTTCCTCCAGGGGAACTAATGCTGCCAACCTCCAGGCGAGGGCTGGAGATCTCCTGGAATTACAACTGATCTCCAGATGACAGAGATCAGTTCCCCTGGAGAAAATGACTGTTTGTAAGGGTGGGGTTTATGGTATTATATCCTGCTGAGGTCACTTCCAAGCTCAGACCTCATTCTCTCAAGGCTCCACCCCCAAATCTTCAGGAATTTCCCAACACGGAGCTGGCAACCCTAAAAGGAACTTATCCCTGTATTTGGGTAATCTGTTGAGATTTCCTGGAGAGTGGCTGCTGCCGCTGCTGCTGTGTGTGTGTGTGGGGGGGAGTGACAGCCCCAGACTTACCATGCCTGCATTGTACCTGCTGGAAGTTTTTCCTGCCAGCATTGAAAGCAGCTGTGCCGACTCCACAGCCAAAAATGACTGATCGGCTCCTGGAATCCCACAAGGCTTAGTTGTCACATCATCTGTTTTCTCACCCACAAACTGGGGTCTTTAAAAAAGAAGGAAAAGTCATTGTGTGGGTAGTTGAAAGATCCACAAAAATGATCCCACAATTAAAACAGTTACTTTGATGAGCTGAGTTTATAGATTAACAGTAAGGTCTGCCAAAACCACATTTTGTTTGAGTTTAAATGGGCCTGGAGATTATTTACTAGGATCTTCACGTACCCAAACACCATCAATCACCCAGTTTATTCTATTTAACATTTAAATGATTAAATGATTCCTGGAGAGTGGCTGCTGTGGGTTGATGGAAGTAGATAGGAGGCTAGGAGAGTGACAGGGGCAGAAAGTGTTAGCTAAATTGCCTTTTTTTATTAATAAATGTGGGGAATTATGAGTATTAAATGACAATAGGCATTAAATATAGGACCATAATCTATGTATATGGGAGTCAGAGTTCCCAGGACCCAGGAATAGACGAAGAGGCTGTATTGCTAGAGCAATTATTTCTTTATTAAAGGTTTTTCGAGCATACAAACAGAAAATCAAGCATTCACACACACGGTACAAGATTATGAATACAGAGTAGAAAATACAGGGACGTTAGTATGAGCAGGAAGTATTGTTGGTTGGGTGATACTTTACCTGTCCAGCAAGACAAGTTGATTCTGCAGCGAAAAATGGGATAAAACAAGGGAAGGGGTTGTGAGTTGACCAGCGACACACATGGAAAGGTCCCAAACTGTACAGGAATGGAACCACCAAGATAGGGTAGGGTTGGGAGAGACAAAAGCAAGAGAGTGAGCCCAGGGAGGGCTCTCCTTAAATACCTTAAAATGTGACCTGAGGCAGCGGCTTATGTGGTCACCTGGTCCCCAGGAGATATTAGAAAAACTTAAACTCTGAATGGGGCATAAAGGGATTAATAGTTGGGCAATTGTAAACTTAATGGTTGGCAGGGAGTGACACCTCTGGGGGAAGGTGGTAAGACAAAGGAGAGAAGGAAGAGAACCAGTCGGGTTGCAGGGCCGGTGCTTTAGTTTAATGACCACATGTTGACAGCGGCGTTATCGTGATGGTGGACAGGAAGGCTGGATTGCTGGTTATTGTCTGACGCGGAGCACATCCTTTTGGCTTAGGCTGGCTCAAGAGGGAGAGGAATGTGTGTTTTTCCTAGTGAAGTTAACACACAAAGGTGGGAGGGGGAAGGCCTGCATGATGGAGAAGGGAATCCCTCGTGGCTTCTGTTTCAAGAACATCTGTACTTTTTGCAGAGTATGGCTTCCTTCTTTGATCTGCTGCTGTTTTTGCATGCATGGAGGTCAGGGCTGCTGGTCTGAATCCTGGTGCTGGCATGGCTGCAGAGGTGCAGGGGCAGGAGGCTTCTTTAGTTCCAGGTCCACATACGGCTGGCATGCTTCTTAGGCACGAGGCTCCCCTTGGCCACAGTGCACTTTCCATAGTCCAGTATAGGGCACTTCTCTTGGGAACAAAATTCTGTCCATTGCCCTGACACACACTTTTCACAGTTCAGAAAGGCAGTCTTAAGAGTCTTTAATAATGCCATCTGTAGTGGCTGCATGGCAACAAAAGAGCGATGGGGTGCTTTACATTGTATAGTGCACAGGGGTGCTCTGAAAGATTCAGGGATGTAGCAGGGGGTCCTGATCAATGCTCCCTCTAAGCTGTGGAGTTTTGTGAGCAGAAATTCTACTTTATGAGCTACTGGCATTGAAGTTGTGAGTAAGCGATTTGGCTGCTGCATAAATTAGGTTGCTCTGGAGCCATCCTTCCTGAGCTAAGACAAAAATGTGTGAGCCGGAGGCTGAAAACTGGTGAGCTAGCTCACACTAACTCAGCTTAGAGGGCACATTGGTCCTGATTCAATAGCAGTTCCTGTCTCTGTGTTTGTAAATTTTAAAATACACATTTGTCTCTCTCCCAAATTAGCATGTGAATACATTAATCAAACTTAGACTAATCTTAGCTGCCAGGTTGATGTTTATATATCATCTTCCTGTTTAGTGCTGATGTACATTATAAGTCCCAAGGTAAGTGGCAGGTAGATGCTAATTACTTAAAATATGTAGCAATAACAGCTAGCACCATGGGGGAGAAAATGTATGACCCCTGTCTGACAGCAGAGATCCCTCTGAAAAATCCCAAAGGGAGGGGAAACCACCGTGATGTTTCTTCTCATCTTGGAGAAGGAAGGAAGTCTTCAAGAATCAGTAAGCAAGGGTGTGAGGAAATCCATGGTACTTCTCCTTGGGCTTTGATGTAGCAATGTAATTTATTCTGTGACTTAGACATTTCAGGACAGGTTGACATAGAATGTATCTCTGATCTGAACATTACACCAAGAACATACAGCTGCTTTGACTGAGTTTTGGTTCCATTAATAGGAGTTGATCAAACCATAAGAGCCTTGTGCTTTGCAGGCTTTTCTCTAAAGAGGCAAAAGGCCTTTGTTATGGAATTAGGGTTGGTAGAAAAGTACTAAATTATTTTTCTCCCTGAAAAAGTAACATTGGGTTTGTTGAGATTGTGTCATGGGTTTAATGAAGTGTTGTTTCATGCTTTGATACTTTGTTGTTTTTGTTTTGCTCTGTGAATTAAAAGGTATTACATCTTTGCAAGATGTCCTTTGCAGTTTGAGCGTCGGTGGAGTATGATTTGCCAAAAATGTTATCCTTTGAAACTCCCACTCTCAGAGGTTTTGGGGTTTGTGCTGATGTTTGTTTTCAGATAACTCTCAAATTACTCAGAGACACAATTTCCCTGATGGAACTTCCGCTATATCAGAGTTGACCAGGCTTTTTTTTTTAATTGTGTTCTCCTTTTTTGATATGGCAGTAGATTTTTAAGAGATCCTGACTTCCTCTCTCTTTTTTTAAATAGAAAAAATACTTGAAGCGTCTGTATGAAATTCGAATCATCCTTGAGTCTTCTGACTTCTTTAAACGGCATGAGGTGAGTTGAGGGTGGCAGCCAGTGTACTACTGATTTACTGCCACTTAATTTCAGAGGAAGTTGTTACAATAATCATGGGAAATGACAGCTGTGTAGAATATCTTGAGCCAATCTGGAGATCACCCAGTCCTTTCTTCTCTGAGACAAAGTCCCGCTTACTTACACAATTAAATGAATTGGCCCATATCAAAATTATGGTGTGTGGCAACAGAGAATAAGGCCTAATTTAAATGTGAGATTGATGAGAAAGGTGATCTTGGCTGTGCCACCTTGTGCATGTCCAATGTCTGGTTTAAACTGTGCCCACAGCCACAATATGTATTAACATGTCAGAGAGCCATAGCTAGGCAGGTCTTGTGCTAATGTTGAGACTTTACACACATATCCTCCCGTCTTAAACAAAATGCTGGGCTTGTGCAGACTAGGTTTGCTAACAGACCTGGGTAAAAATGTCCGGTCCCTTTAATAATGTCATAATCTGTAGGAGTTGAAATTTTTTTGTGGCAGGAGGGTAAATTAAGCCTATATTAAAGGCAGACTTTTTTGTCAGGCAGTTGGCAACCCTAGTTTAAATTCACACAGAAGTTCTTCTGTCCTGCCAGCATCACTTTTAAAACAGGCATAGGAGGATCAGACTTGGCAAACAAGCCCTGCCACATGCTATAGGAGAAGGCTTGTGCGTGAGCAAGAACATGGACTTCTGGGACCAATTTATCAGTTCTCCCCATGTGTTTGTCACTTAGGTAAATGACCACATTGAGATCAAGAGCTGGAGGAGTTGGTATTTTAAAAAATTCTCAAATGCATTTCTTCTCATTGAAGTCTGTTCACCCATTCAGCTGTATATTATCAAATCATTGAATTATATGCTTGCATTAAGTAACAGCTTACACATTTTTGGGGCTTCAGACTGAAATATAGGTGTGGGTGTGATTTCTGAACAGGGATGGGCATGAACCACATTTTTGTGGTTTGATTTGTGGTTCATGGCTGAACAATGAACTGATATGCTGGTTCGCAAACCAAACCAGTTTGTATCGTTTTGTGAGCCTTTAAACCCCTGCTTTCTGCTCCTTACCGAAAGCGGCAGGGAGCAGAAGGCAGTGGTTTAAATGGCTCTGAGCCATATAAATCAAACAGCTGAGCAGTGGGGAGCAGAAAGCTGGGGTTTAAATAGCTTGGAGCCATTGATACTTTTGCTTTCTGCTCTTCACAAACCAGCACGTGTGGCATCAAAATTTGTGGAAGTTTGTGGCAGTTCTTCAGTTTGCAAACATTACTTTGTGAACCACAAACCGAACAACATTCGTAACGAACTTTAGTTCATGAGCTAGTTCGTCTTAGAGGTTAACTTGGTGGCTCCCAAGTTTGTGGAGGGTGAAGTCCATTAACTGCAAACCCTTGTCCGTGATAGGTTTGAGAGTTCTCAGAAAACAGCTCTCATTGTCTCTCTCTCTTCCCTCTGTAGGTCATTGGAAGTTCACTGCTGTTTGTGCATGATGATAGTGGGCATGCCAATGTGTGGCTCATAGATTTTGGAAAGACTACCCTTCTTCCAGATGAGCAGACCTTGGACCATAGGATCTCTTGGCAGGAAGGCAACCGGGAGGATGGCTACTTACTGGGACTGGACAATTTGATTGATATCTTAGAAAGTATCTTGGAGAGATGAGAAGAGACTGGCCCACAATCTGTGTGGTATATTGCTCCATAATTTTTAACTTTTCCAGAATCAATCCCGTGGTTAGAGGGAAACTTTTTTAAAAAAACAAACAAAAAACCAACAAAAATTCTTGCCAGACTCTGGAGACATCCAGAAATATTTGCCTTTTTGTAAAATATGGTGGAAACCCAAAGCCAGCCTGCAGTAGGCCTGTGAGAACTTGAGCAGCGCAGGGGCAGCTGTGAATCTACCAAGCTAACTTCAGATTTTATAGAACAAACAGAATGTGTCCTGAATATTTGACAGCGTATCAGGACAACTGGTTGTTGGTGAATTGTGTAATTCTATACTGCCCTTCAGCAATCCAGAGTAAAAGCTAAATTGCTTGGATACCATGGGATGAAGTTCCTCTATAAAAAGGAGCCACCATCATAAATAATAGGCAGACTCCCTTCTTAATCCTAGGCTATGTGTTCACATTATAGACAGGGCTGTTCAAATTTCATGTGGTTGCTTGTGTAACATGGGACTTGGTATGGAGTTTATAGACATCTCAGCTTTTGAGTTTGTTTAAAACTTCTAGTTCTCATATGGTGCAGAACAGTTTGAAAGTGTTCACACAGTGCTGCTGAAGCTTCTGGCAGTTAGTGCAAGAGTCCTTGCTTTATCCATTCTCTGTGGATCAGCAGATAGGCACTGTGAACAACAGTGATCTCCCCCACCTCCTGGCCACTTAACTTGGTATTGGTTTCAGCAGCCATAGCTGCACGACTGGACTGGGTTATAAGTTTGTGTCATTCTGAGTTGGAGCAAGCAATTAAAAGTTTGCCACTTGTGGTGCAAAGACTGCAGTAATCAAGAAACACTGTTCCCTGCTCCATGCTTGCTCTGAGTTCACTGAAATTCCTGACCAAGTAAAGTTAAAAATTCACTAAAATTCAAAGCAGCATTACTCAAGCTATAGCAGCATACAAACTCTGCACATTTTCAGTTCAGTCTTTGAGCTAATTATTGTTATATTCTAAAACGAGCGACTTCAAATTAAACATGGTCATTAATCAGCCATGAGCCCAAGTTTAAGACCTGGCACACACAAAAATGCAGGTAGTATGCCTGATAAAGCATTGATTGGTTGATGGGTTTGAACATTGGAAACAAGACTGAAAATACCAGTTTTGCTGTATTTAAAAAGATATGTTAATCACGAAAAAAGGCATTTAAAATGAAACACTGCTTGCGTGTGTAGAGAGGAGGGCTGCGGAAGTGGCCAGGGCCATAGTGGCAGGCATAGTAAAGTGGCTCGCAGTGGCCTTTTTTTGAGCTGCTTGCAGGGCTTGCTTTACAATAGTAATTTCCAAATGTTGAGTTACAGGCCATTTGTTTGTAACACAAGAGTCTTTAAAGGAAAACTTGAGAGGGGGTAATGGTTGTGTTTCCAGTTTTACCTGGCCCTGTCTGAAAGTCTCAGGGAAGATTTCAGTGTATTAAAAAAGTGAAAATACAGGAAATATACCCATACAACAACAACAAACCTTTATTGGCATTATACACTAAGGAGAATACAAGACATAAGAAGTACTCAATGAAATATACCCATACTGTAGCCAGTGTTTAATTACTGAAACAAATATAGCAAATAAGGAATCCAACAGACAAACTGCCCTTCCCTAGCACTTCGACCAGCTCTTGTACTCTGCCTGGCAACAGTTCAGCAGGGTCTCTTTCACATCACTTACTGTCTGATGCTTTTAACTGGAGATGTCAGATTGAACCTAGGCCCTTTCTGCATGCAAAAGCATGTTCTGCCGCTGGGCCATGGCCCCTCCCCATTCAGGGAACAGGGCAGCCATCTAGCAGCCTGGGGCCTCAGTCACACAGGTATTCTCCCTTTCCTACTTAAACACAGAACTTGTGCACCCAGCAGCCTCTATGCCTCCTCCTTTGCCAATCCTATGGATTACTGAGCTCCAGGGCTGCTTCCTGCTACTGGATTTCAGTCAGGATGTGACAAGCTGTTGTTGCTCATCTTCCACTTCGCAGCAGCCTAACATTCACTGATTGTGCCCCTTTCCTCCTGCCTTGTCTTTTGCCTACCCTGTTTGTAGTGCGCTGTGGCATCAGCCCTCTTACCTCCACTTGCTCTTCTCCAAAGTGGCAATGTGTGAGAAAAGTGCTTTCTATATGTTGAAGCAAAGGTACCACTTTGTATGATCTGCTGTTCCAGGGAACCATGTAGGGGTTAGGCTGGTGCTCGGGGAGACCTGAATAGAAAGAGATTGTGATCCACTGTTCATTTTAGTGAGGAGATGTGGTAGGCTTTTGTGAAGGCAAACAGGAGGGACTGTAGAGTTGGAAGATAAGAACTTCTCATCTCCAGGTCTGCTGGTGCTGGTTTCTCCACCAGTTTCAAATGCAAAGTAGGGACCTGTCCTACCCACAGGGTTGTTGTGAGGATTCATATATTATTGTTCAAAGCATTTTCCTTCAAAGAAAAGTACAATATGTAGAACTCTAAAAGAATTTGTATTGCTCTGAAATAAATCTCGTGGACGATATAAAATTGTGGAAACTCCCATCCCAGAAAGGACAGGCATACCTTTTATTCTTGCAGTGAGAATATCCACTAAATATCCTTCTGTTGAATTTCATAGCTAGATTTTAGCTACGGGGAAATCATGTTTTCAAATGTCTGCAGTTGTTTTTATTAGTATAAACCAAGACAAGAAAAGTTTGTCTTATCTACAGAGGCTGTTGATCGGAACACTACAGTGCAAACCAGGTACTGATTCTGACATCCTAGCAGTATAGGTTAAGAATGTAGTACTTTAAGATGTGCGATTAACAAATAAATTTAACTGAAAACTGATGTCAATTTTGATTTTTAATACTGAATGTTTTTGTGGTCTTGGTATTTAAACATCCCATTTCTTTGTGTAATGGTATCAGCTAATCATCTCCTTTCTACATTATTTTTATAAAAACTATTAGTCATAAATCATATTACTGGTTTCTACTATGTTAACAAATAGTCACCAACATGTTTGAAGAGAGCACTAAGAATTGGCTCAGCTGTTCAATGAGATTTTAAAAGATACTGCTCTGCAACAGAGCTCCAAGAAGATTATTTTAAGTTATTTTATGGTTAGTGGTTCCCTACATAAAGATTGGCTCATTTGTCAACATTGTGTGAGTTACTGGGGTGGAGGAACAAAACAAATATTTTCATAAATGATAATGATGTGTAATTTAGAGGTTAAATATCCCCATCTGAAAACCGTGATAAAAAGGTTTCATTTCATTCATTTTCAGATACTGGGTTGAATCCAGTGAAACACGGGGGACCCACATGGTTAAAAAGCCACACAGCTGGGAAAGGGGGGCTGCAGTGAGGAAGGGGCACTGGGTGGAATTACTTCCTCTTCCTCTTCTGCCAGCAGTGCTTCCATTAATACAAGTGCAGGTGAGATGACTTCTCCTAATCTCCGTCTTCACTGCAGCACAACAGGACACACAGATCTTTGTCTACATGGGTCCCATGACCTCCAGAATTAGCTTTTGGGATGCCTTGGTTTGCTGAGCAAAGGGAGAGAGAGATGGGACAGTCTGTCTGCAAGCACCTCCTGGGAACACTTTTTTGAATCCAGCTGAATGCTGCAATATAAGATCATGCTGTTTCTGCTTAAAGGAGAGATTGATCTGTCCCCATAGACTTTCTGCACCCATAAGATGCACAGTGAAGAACCTGATCCTAGTTCCAGGATTTCATTTTAATTGCTACCACTTATTGTAAGTTACTACAAAAAAGGTGGAGAATTGCAGTGTTTGTCCCTTGCTCCCCAGATAATTGAAAGGTCGTTTCAAAAACTACTCATAGTGTAAACACTTTGTATCATCTTTAAAAAATCTGATCAAAGGCAACAGAGGGGCAAAAGTATGTCTGTGTGTTTATATACCAAGGGAAGCTGCATGTTTTCAATTCTTTTTAAAAAATTTAATAGATTTGGACCTAATCTAGTTCTCTCTTACAGCCAGTGGAAAAGGTCGAATTAATATCCTTGAGGGCTGTGTGAGATAATTTATATGTATGACAGAGGAGTACATAAATACACATGTGGCTGTCTCCTGCCCAAAACTCATTAGCTGGTATCTGGGAGGAGCTAGATGTTTGGTGTAGATGGTAGCACAAATAATCTCCAAAAACAGGACTTGGATTTTTAACAATCTAGGTGATACCTGTGGCCTCTTTCCTTGCATCCAGCACACAAACAAGAGACTGAACATTTGTGTTTAGGAGGATGTCTTTATTTCTGTGTTGCAAATATAGCAGTATACATTTATTTGATTTTGAAATTGCATAGAAGCAGTTTTGTTATCCACATTATTTACACTGACCCCGAAGGGCAGTATGGCAAGCAGTGTTGCCATTCTCAGAGGTAATCACAGATCAAAAGCAATTTTAAATGTAAGTGTGAAGAAGATGAAATCTCTGTGTCATCACAGAAAGCTGGATTCTGTCTGGATTCTCTGCTAGTGTGAAAAAGGAAACAGGGTTGAGTATACCCAAATTAAAGGAGAGGAGGGGTTTTCAATTTAGAATAGCAATGAAACAGGATGCTGGATTAGCTGGTGCTCAGATGAAGCAAATAGGAGAGAGAATGGTGTAGAACATATGTGGAATCAAAGAAAGATGGAAGGAAGAAGGGCCTGCAAGGAAGATGTGGAAATAGGAGTGTTGCTAGCCGTCGTTAGAACTGCACACACAAAAAAGAAAGCCAACAATTTTAAACATCACACCTTTTTGGTTAGTGTATATATATTACAAAAGCCTTTCTTTAAGACATGCTTTACAAAATCTATCAAAGTAGACAGATATGGAAACATAGTGACCTATAAATCACAGCCTGAATTTTCTAAAGCATCATCACTTAAGAAAAGTATAAGAGAATGGTGTTTAAGCCTAATTCAGTTCTTGCTTAAATCAATGAAAAGGGCAAACTGAAGTCAATGAGGCCTGTGAAGATTATTACATTGATGACTAAAATTGCACATAAATCCACAGGCATTTTTATACAGAATGTAGTGATTTTTTCTGCATGTAATAATTTAAGAACCACCAGGTGGAACCAGAACTGAGTACACTGTGAACAGTTTCCAAGAATATGAAGTTCAGAAAAGCAGGGCTTTAAAATATAAAGTAGGTTTGTCACATCACTGTATTAGAACCGGTTCACTGTTATTATTTCAATGGGAATGACTTCCTATTAAAAGTATTTAGGCTCATAACCAAAATGTTGAGAGTCTGGATTAATGGGAATGCTATTTTATAGAACATTGTGAATTGGATGGTCAAGGAAGTATGTGGTAGATAAGGGATGAGGTAGTGTTAAGGCATCTTTTTGTGGTCTTAAAAACCTGCTTCTATGGGCTGTTTCTAGGATTTGTATTCTGAAATGTAATGGTTTTCTCATGATAATATTTAACATGTATGGGGGGAAGTGTGTAGGGAGCAAGCATTTTAAGTGAGCTCCCATTACTGTCCTTCCTCCTGGATACTTGCACCTTTTATAATTTCATTTGGCATTAAGATGTCTAAATGCATCTTTGCTTGCCCACTTTTCCTCTTGTTGTGCTGGCATGGGAGAAACAGAGCATTTGTACTAAAAGTAGGTCTTCTCATGCATGCTGTGGCCAGTTCTGTGTATAACACACACACGTATATGTTGTGTGGTTTGGGAGAAATCTACCTTTTATCTGAAAGGGCCATGCCAAACTTGGAGAGGAGGTGGCAGTCAGTGATTTCAGGGAGGTGGCTTCCTGTACTTGACCAAAAACTGGATACTATGGAAGGCATCCTGCTTTTGGCAAAACACCTGCCTGCACTATGAGCATATGTAGCCAAACATTTAAACATGCTTCTTTTTTATTTAGGACCACCCAAGACAAAAGCTTTCATGTGTAAAAGACAAGTATCCCTGCACTGACACAGGTAATAGGAAAGGGGGAGGGGGTTTCCATAGAGCCACCAATTTATGGAGCTCTATTTATATTCTGCAATGGAGCCACAAGCTTTTAAGAAATAGCTTTGTGTCCCCGTCCTTGTCTTAACCTGCCAATATTGAGTACATACCATAATCTGGAGCCTATCAGCTGTTTGGTAAACGCACAAGAACTAGTAATAGTCTTTACCTATTAAGATGGGGTTCCCCATAGAATTATTGTTTTTTCTGACCTTGCTTTAAATAACAACAGCTAAGTGTTCCTTGTCAGTAAAGGCCATTAACAGAAAAGGTCTACTTCCCTAAAGATAAAGAAGGGTAACTCCTGAAATTTCCAAGACCAAGAAGTGAAAGCTTGACCTATAAAGTGGTGCAAAACAACTTTCAGTAATCATAAAGGAAAGTATCAATTCCCATTACTCCTCTGTTTTCTGAGTTTTTAATATTCTTGCTACAGAACACTCTTGGATATCTTCTACTCACTTCCTGCACATGGGTTCTTTTTGTGTGTGCATATATTAATGTCTCTACTGTTACTTTACCTTTTCAGCCATAGTACGTGGTACAGGCCCAGCTGGGCTTGTTTCACGCTGCTACTTTCCGCCGTAGCCAGGGGCCAGCGAATACTCCCGAGCTTGACTCTGTAGGAACAATGGGGACTAGGTTCCTAGTCTTTCCACTTGGGAACCAATAGGACCGTGGCGGGAGATTTGAACCCACCAACGGGACCTAGGGGGGTGTCCCCAGGTGTGTATATAGTTGGCCAGCCGGCCAGTAGTAGTCTTTGTTGTGTACTAGTAAGCCATGCTGATCACTACATGCGTCTAGCCCACTACACTTCAGCTACACTAGTCTTACAGGTGTATCAGTTGTAGGGAGCACCAGCCACAAGTCAATCAGTAACTTGGCTGTTTCTTACATATTCTATTTGACTATGAGATGTTTCCCCCCACACCAGTGAGGGTTGTGTATGACTGTCTCTATGCAACATTAGACCCTGAATCTTTGTAACAGAAACATCATTATCTTCTGTAACCCCTGGTCCAGTACTGGCCTAATAGGCTGGACTATATTTTATCATTTTGAAGGGTGTTGGGCATTCACGGTGCTCCAAGCCTGATATAGACAACATTAAACCATCTGCTTTTAGAACATGGAGAGAGGGAGGAATATGATGACAACAACAAAAAGCACATTTTAATTGCTCTCGCAGTCATAGCTCACTCCCACAGCGAAGTCTTCACTTTTTGGAGGAGCACACCATTATACAGGTGTAACACTCAGATCATCAGACAAGGAAAGGCCAGAGTCCCTTTCTCTGGAGGTTTTCTCTGGTTTGTTGAAAAGCTTGCCATCTCTGTGAAGGCTGGCACTCCTCAGCAGTGTGGCTGGCTCTGCTACCAAGTTTGAAGGCTGATTAGTTTCATAGCAAAGATCATCATAAGCATAATTCACATTGCCACAAGGGAAACTCTGTAGCTTCACCAGTTCAATCCCACCAATATCAATGTGAGGAGAATGGCTCTGACTTGGAGATGCTGGTGATGCCCGAGGACTAGGGGAGGAACTGCAGTTCCCGTCGAATCCTGAGTCTTCTCGGTCTCGTGTTACTTTGGAGCTGGGTCCAGGCTGGCAAATATTTTCCAAGACCCAGGACCCATAAGTTGGGTTCCAAAGGTTTTTGGTTTTATTCTTCAACTTGTGTGCTGGTTGACTTGTGGATTCTGGTTGCTGGTTGGGAGTTGGCTGGGTCCAAGTTCCAGTGATGGAATCACTGAAACAAGGCATGTTAGGTCCTTTGGCTGTGCAGTTAGCCAGGTTATCCACCAGCAGCTTCTGTGGATATTGTACATATTTGGGCCCTGGATTACAGTCGTCTAATGTACTTGCCTGGGGTGTAAGAGAAGTGTTTCCCAGCAAAGGAACCATGCTGGTGGAACTATTTGGATGCAACATTGTGTTTCCTTCATCCTCTGATGTTGGGTTGCATTCAATGGGTAGTTCTGTGTTGATCACATCAGGGTCCTGCAACACAATTAAGAATACTGGATTTTCTATGTACTAACAGTGACAGTCCATATCAGGCTCTCTCTCCTGCACATACAACATGCATATATATGGGTGTAACATTACCCTGATTGTGTCTGAATGTTCCGTTTTCCCAATATAAGAGCAGCTGATTTTCCCTTTCTAGCTGAAGCCAAAGACTACAATGAAGGGAGGATCCCCCAAATTTTAAGAAACTTTTCAGGAGCACGGGGGGGCTGAGCTAGGTAAGGAGGCCTGAAAAGACTGGATGCACATACATTACATTGGATGGGAACTTTGTGGGTCCTGGACTATGTATTGCCCACCACCATACTAAAATTAAATATGGTTATATGACATGAAAGGGCACCTTACCTGTGTGCAGTACTTGATTCTTTCCAGAATGGTGGAGAAGTTGGGTCGATACTCAGGGCTGTGTTGCCAGCACTGAGTCATGATCCGATAACTTGACAAAGATACCAAGAAAAAAAACCTCCCCGTCAGAAAGATGGAAAAATACATCTTTATGTTTTCCCTTTCTCCTATGGCCTGACAATGTTATGCTATGAGATGTGTGAACATACATTCCCAGCATTTTTTTTTAAAGGATGCCTTTATAGAGGGAAGGGGTTAATCCTTTCCATTCTGCATGACAGCTGAAACCTCCCAATTGCTGTTTCCTCCACCAGGTGGAAAAGCCAGGAAAAACAGAAGGTGACTGTGTCTTCTGCCAGCAGCCAGGAGAGCGGGGCTGGGTCAGTTTTGACTGGTGAAACTACATGTGGAGCTGGGTAGAGAAGGGTTAACACCCCCCCCCATTTCCCCCACACTGTGTCTAATTCAAAAGAGGCCCAGCACAACTGCTGTTTCCATTTAAGAAAAACTGGGAAGATCTTTTCATGACTGTCCCAGCATCTTGTTTCATAACCAAGCCACTGAGGGGCAGACTAGATTCAGAATGGTGACTTTAAAAAACAAGCCATTCAAAAGCACTCATTCATTTTCTGAATGGGTATCTTTTTTTTGGTATTTTTTAATACATGCATGTTTGTGCACCTGGAGGTCATGGCAACCTCTGGTGACTGACCCCTACTAGGGGCCAGGAGGATAATCAGAGAGATGGCTGAATAAAGCCTGCCACCACCTCCTGCCTCTAGTATTTCAAGGAAGTCTCCCATCCAAGTACTTGACACAGTCGACCCTGCTTAGCTGCCAAGATCTGATGAGATCAGGCTTGCCTGGGCTATTCAGATCAGGGCAATGGTTATATTTCTAAGAAGAGGGTTTCTTTGGGGGGGGGGGGGATTTGGTTGAAAAGTGGCCAAAACCAGATTTCCAACTGGATTAAAAAAAAAAAGGTACAAGTAACTTTGAGATTAGATGTAAAAGGAAAACAGCTATTCTTCCTCCTTTTATTCACACACACCCCCTTATTGCAGAGTGGTGTTAAAGAAAACACAAGGTAGACTTTTCCATGCTCTGCAAATTATCATAAATTAAGGTTCAGAGAGGTGGTGGGAGAAAATTTTTTAGAAGTGGCAGTGGTAAATCTGGAAAAGACACAGAGTAGTTCTAGGATTCTCTAGGAGCTCTATGACATCGTGCCCTCTTCTATGTCCCTGCCCCAATCCTTTCACTTGTTGCCAGGGTTTTGCCTGGCAACCCTATTATAAACGAATGTGAGGTTGAACTTCTGTAACATGTATTGCTGGTAGATCTACCATAGATCAGTTGCTTGGCCTTTGTTATATCTCCACAATCATTCACAAAATGAAATTCAAGAATCTTTTATTATTAATGTAGACTTTACTAAGGTGTAAATACTTTCAGGCCTGCTTTTTGTCTTTTTAAAGAAGGAAGATATACTCACACAGGCCCTGGACAATTCTTTGGTGGATCCATTCGGCCCCCATTGGTGACAAACTCTAGTACTTCCTGGTTGGTTTTGCAAGGATAAGGCATATAGCCTAAAGAGAAGATCTCCCAAAGCAACACTCCAAAGGACCTAAGCGGAGGACCAGCAAACACAAGCCATAATTCTTTAGTAGAGATCTTAACGCCCTAACAGTACAACGCTGGAAAAATCCACACTAGAAATGCATTGCAAGGCAGAAGTCTTAATCTCACGTGACATACATAGGTGATTAACCTCTGCCTACAAGATGTCTGTCTCTTTCATAGACATGACAGGCATCAAGGAGTGCAGTGGCTGTGTTAAAATATGTTCTGAAACATCTGAGTTAGTTTTGAAAGCTTATAAAAGGTAATTATAAAAAGTTGATGAAACCATATTATCTATTTTAGTACTGGGTGCATGTATGAGGAAGTAAGTGTCTGTAAATCTCCACATGTGCAAACAGGTGCTGAACTGCAGCTGGGCCCCTGCTGAAGATGAAATAGGGCCAATGCCAATCAGCAGCATTTATTTATTTATTTGATTTATACCCCGCCCTCCCTGCCAGTATAAGGAGGAGGAGGGTTCTCTTCTATCAATAGGAGCCTACTGGTTTCATTATTGAAGAAAACGTTAGTTTCAGCAATTTAAAATTTAAAAATGCATTTTCAAATTCTTCTTGATTGCCATAAGGGATAGTATCTTGCTTTAAAAACGACAGTTTTTTTTTTTCAGAATTCTGATAAGAGCACCTAGATTACATATTTCTTTGCATGTGTGGCCAGTCCTTTGGCTAATTTGAACTTTGTTTGTCTGAAGTGTTCCTTGCAGCAGAAGCAAAATGTGTTGGGAGCACAATCTTGAGAGCAATGTCCAAGGACCTGGCCACCCTCAGCACTTCAGTCTTCAATAACTGCAGTTAAAGTGTTGCTGATGGATACTTCTCTAAAAACTCTAAGCCAGAGTTATTGTAAAGTCAACTTGTTTCCTCAGCAACAAGGTGGCACTTCCAAATAAAGCAGACATCCTTTGGATTTCAGTTTTAAAACACAGCCAAGGGCAACAGGGCCAGCATATGTGCTTGGTGCAATACCAATGAAGCTATGTCTTCATCATATGAGAGGCAGCCTTATACAGAGTCAGGACCACTGGTCCATTTACAAAAGTACTGTCTACTCTGACTGACAGAAGCTCTCTATCTGGCAAACCCCCCCCCCCAAAAAAAAAGTTTTTCCTCAAACTTGCTTTCTGATCCTTTTAGAAAAGATGCCAGTTATTGAACCTGGTGTTACTTCTGCTTTGCATGCAGAAGTAGCACCACTAAATTATGGCTCCTATGGGTCTACTATAAGAGAAAAAGCATAACTGTGTTGACCCTACGGAAGGGACTTTATCTGCAGTACCCTGAAGTAAGCCTGACTCGCACAAGCCCATTGCTTATAATGCTAAGAGCAATCTGTTGTTGGGAACTGCTTTACCATGCAGAGCTGGAGATTTTAATGCCTCCACCCCAGCCTCATGTGTGTGTGGGGTGGTGGTTCTGTAATGAAATTTCTGACTGGCCCTTGCAGAGGTTTGAGTTCTACACCTCTGAAATAAGCTAGGGAAGCTGGTTCCATCACTTTCTGGCTTTTGTATGGAAGTGACATGACACCATTTCCCCCTCCCTGATTTTTCCCATTCAAGCAGTGGAAGGGCACTGGGCAGGACTGGCAACAGCCCTCCTGCTGGAAGCAGAGAAGTGACATCAGCTGACCATGAGACATCAGTCTCCATGTATTTCATGGTCTCCAGCTGGTTTCCTTTGCTTGCCCCACAGCAGAGACCTAAAGACATTTACCAAGTGTCAGTCTTGGAGGTGAAGATTCCCTCTAGGAAAGCCTCCGGGGGCATCCACTTTACTGGAAGCATGGCTCGCCCTCCTTTGCGGTAGTAGCTTGCCCTGGCAAGACCAAAAAGAGAGAATTATGGCCTGCAAAGGAAGATTCAGAAGAGATGAGACCCATTTTCACTGACCCCACTGTTTCTGCTAGAAGTACAGTGAAAACAGAAGCAGGAATAGGCAAATTGCCTTCAGCATCATAGATTTCTGGTTCTGATCATAATACTCTTTCAGTATGCTCTGCACTCCGTTCCTCCAGGCTCTTCAATCCAAATTACAGTAGAGGGTCCTTTGCAGCAGCACTGTCACTATTATGGGGCCCACCAAACATATTAGGAAGGAAAGGGGAGAACAAGAAGATGTTACATTTGTTACATCTGCACACTGAACATTGCACTATAATTAAATGAAAGCATTTGTGACTAGTTTGGTAACTAGTAACTAGTTATCTGCACAGGATAATCCAGCTGTGAATGAAGTACAATGTCCAGTGATATGTGGCTCTAGTCACTGTTGCATTTCAGTGTTCTCAGCCTTTCTTAAATTCCCTGAACCAGACAGATGGGATGGATGTCATCTTACCACTCCCCCCCCCGCCCAGTTATTAGCTACCGTTTTATACCCTACCTGTAGATATCCCGGGCCATTCCAAAATCACCAATCTTGGCTACACGTCCAGGCCCAGTGCAAGTCAGAAGACAGTTCCTTGCAGCTATATCCCTGAAAAGGGCATACGCATAATGGAAATTAGTAATTCTGAAACGTGAGTTGACACCATAAATATTTTGTTAAAGAATACAGTAACTTAAAGTACTATTGTCTTTGCAAGGGCACACGATGCTGCTGCAAGTTACTGACATTTTCTCATTCAAATACCATTTGTCATTAGTGCTGTAACTTTACAATAGTCTTAAAAATTGTCTTAGAACACAACAGAGGCATTTTTATTTTAGAATACTATCCCTCAGTATAGGTCAAATTCAGTGAGCCAGTTAGTCTGAATACTCCCTTTAACAGGACTTTTTAAATATATGGACAGAAAATGGCCATCCTCCATTAAGTGTTTTTCTCATTCTGCCTCATTCCTCTGCCTGAGGATCTGGGTCCCTTTCTTCTTCTGTGACCTCATGCACGTCACTTTCACAAGAACACACAAAGCTGCCTTCTACTGAATCAGAACATTGATCCATTACAGCCACTCTCATGGACTGTGCCTGGCAGTGGCTCTCCAGGGTGTCAGATTGGAGGTTTTTCACATCACCTTTTACCTCATCCTTTTTAACTGGAGATGATCTAGAACGAGCCCGGAAAGCAGATGCTGTACCAGTGAACCACAGCCGACCTCCCCTCCTCTAATTTCACCTTTAAGGTAAAGGTTCCCTTGCTCGAAAGCCAGTCGAATCCAACTCTAGGGTTGCGGTGCTCATCTCCGTTTCAAAGCCGAAGAGCCAGCGCTGTCCAAAGACATTTCCGTGGTCATGTGGCCGGCATGACTAAACACCAAGGCACACGGAATGCCGTTACCTTCCCACTGAAGTGGTACCTATTTATCTACTTGCAATTTCTTGCTTTCAAACTGCTAGGTTGGCAGGAGCTGGAACTAGAGACGGGAGCTCACTCCGTCATGCGGAACACTCGGGTCTCGAACTGCTGAACTGCTGACCTTCCACAGCCTGCAGTTCAGTGTCTTAACCACTTGAGCCACCGTTTGGTTGCATCAAATATATTGCTCAGTGCCACAGACAGGGCTGAGATGCCTGGAATACAGGCTAGAAACAAACCTGCTTATTCTAGTCTCTTCACCCATGCCTGGAGAGACAATTTTGGGGAATGTGTACATCTTTAGTGCTAAATTTCTTTAAATAGTGTTGACTATTAAAATGTAGTAATCACAGTTTTGCTTTATTATGTTCTTTGAATGTTTAAATAAAAGTATGTTGTTGCGCAGTGCATCCACCCACATGATTTGGATAGTTAACATGCATATCACAGCAGCATGGGGCTACATCACAAGGAAATGGCTGCCCAAGACAATGGAAGTGTGTGCATGTGCTCTGTGTGTATGTGTGAGAAAGAGAGAGAAAGTAAAAGCTTTACAGAGGATCAAGCAGATCAGCTTGCATAGTCCAAAAGTTTCCCCACTGCATTTGGAGGAGGATCTAAGTGGCACATGTTAAGCAAGTCATGTACTGACAAGTATGCAAGAAAAAAACACCTTACAAACAACTGGAATTAACACAAAGGTTGCAGCAGTGCTGAAGGAGCTATAAACGTTTAGCCATGAGTATGGAGAGCATTTCCCCTAAGCAAGAGATAACATTTAGCTGGGACATTTGCTTTGAAGATCTTGTACATATAATGCACAATCATTAAAGGAAAAAAGTAGGTAACTATTACACTGATGGTCCTCCCTCCAAATCTTAAGAGGTCCAAAATGGTTAAATGGCTAACTTTCGATATGTTATATTCTGCTGGTGTAGGTAAACAGTCCCTTGGATTACACAAAATTCATATACATGTAAAGTAAAAAATACCAAATTTTCCGCTCATCTAATAACAAAATTTACTTGGAAAACAGTAAAAAAAATAAATCCAGTACTACATGCAACAGAATCAGGTGGTCATAAAGTAAGTAAGAAGTGAAAAAGATTGCCCCTACTTCATACTGTAGGTGGAGTGGAGGATAGTTTTAAAATAAATTCCTTGCAAACAGAATGCCAGCACAGCTGGCTAAGGACTGGACTAGAATGTTTTCCCCCTGATGTGCTAGTTTCCAATTTGTAAATAGTTGATTTTTAATAAAATATGGGAAGAACACCCAAAAATGCTATTACCTACCTGCATTCGAAAGTGGGGTCAACCCAGGCCAAGGCAGCAACATCTAATGCAGGGGTCCCCAAACTCTTTGAGCTTGTGCCCACCTTTGGAATTCTGACACAGGGTGGTGGGTACAGCCATTAAATGGCTGCTGCAGGAGGCAGAGCCAACCACAAAGTGTCAGTGTCAGGGAATGAAGTTATGCATAACTCTAAGAGTAACTATTCAATATTTCAGGCAGATGCTGTGTTTAATGGGATGTCTTTTAAAATGAACATATAGTTTTAAAATATTTTCTTGCATACATACAGTAAAGAACCTTGTGCTGTGGTGGTAGCTGCTGACAGAAAATGTCATGTTTGGTTTAGAAATTGTTGGGCTTGCCACTTGGCTGGCTTTGAACAGCTGGCCCAGTTTCTATCTAATGACAGAGCTGACAGCCAGGCAACTTAAAAGTCAGTTTCCTTACCAGACTCAGTCTGACAGACCAGAACCATTCTAAGAAATGTTTCCACCTGAAATACAAATAAGAGCGACACCCATCTGCTCTCAAACGGTGCTCGCTTTTTTGTTTCTGAATAGAGCCCTTAAGTCCTGGTTCACACATTTAGGACAATGAAATTGGCAGAATACTAAGCAATGATTAACATTGTCCCATTTATACTTATACAGCTCAGGAGCAGCACTATAATCACATCTATTAAGTGATTAACACTATTAACTGTTCTCAATAGTGTTAGTTTTGCTTGTGAAAAGGAAGCTGGCATCTCTAAATCCATGGCTCCTACTTGTTCTATTATATGGTAATAGGCAGTTTTACTGTATAATAGAACAAGTAGGAGCCGTGGATTTAGAGATGCCATTTTTAAAAAGCACATCCTTAGTCACCATCTAGTGGACAGCAAGGAGAACTTCAGGAACTATAATTTTCAAGGGCCTTCTGTATTCTCACTAGAAATAATTTGTGAAGTCCAATATTTCCCTTTTTGAAAATGTAATTTAGTAGTATGAGAACCCTATTGGGCCAGTGGAGGAGTATCTGTTTTGCATGCAAAAGGTACCAGGTTCAATACCGAACCTCCCCAGTTAAAAGGATCAGGTGACGTGAAAGACCTTGACCTGAGGCCCTGAAGGCAGCTGCCAGTCAGACTGGGCAACACTGACTCAGTATAAGTCACTTTCATGTGTTTGTAACATCTAGTATCACAAAGATTTTATACAGTTTTGTTCTAGAAATCTGTAGATACTCCTCAACAGAGAATGGTACTTATTACTAACAATGTACTGCAGCTAGTTGGAGGAGAGATTGGGATATCAGGGATCACAACTAGAACTCTATAAGGTGAGGCTTGCCTGATGTTAGCCTCTGTGACAATCTCTACCTCTGGGCCAAATAGCCTCTTAAATAGAGGTATATGATTGCATACTCCCACATACAGTTTGGCCTCAAAAAAACATGTGTAGGAGGATATTATGGATCAGGGTTGTGGCACTGAGGAAGAGCAGGGTGAATGCTTCTTTCTATACCGATGAACAACACCCTCTCTTTTTTCTCTACTGGAGTTAAAAGGGGGTTGTCTACAAGGATTGCAAGCATTCATGATTCTTCCCAGTACACGTGGGATGAATTTCCTACTTTTAAAATGTTTGTCAGAGATCACACAGAACAATGGGTCTTAAGATATCTAAAGCAAATCCATGATTTCAGCAATTTCCAATTCAGATGGTACAACTCAAATCTGCCTTGAAGAGTCAAGCCATATTGGGCTTGTGTGCTGAAGAACACATTCATGATTCTCCAGAAGGCAAACTAAGGACTACAGCATGAAGTTCTTCACCTTGCAGAGCCTCTGTTACCTGTGGATGAAGTGGTTCTCTTCAAGATACTTGCAGCCGCAAGCAATGTCCCTGGCTATGTTAAGTAGGTCCTGCATCGCCAAAGTGGATGGCTGGTTCTGCAGTTGGTACCATTGAGAAAGACAAACAAAAAGTTAGGAACATAAGATGAGCCCTGATGGATAAGACCAAATGGCCCATCTAGTCCAGGATACTGTTTCTTATTGTGGACGACCAGATGGTCTATAAGACCCACTGCAGAGTTACGGAGCTGCTCTTGGATGTTGCTTCCAGAAACTGATATTCACCTGTGAACATGGAGCCATTGATGAACTTATCCTCCATGCATTCTAATGTACTTTCCTAGCCAATTACACTATTGGCCAACACTACACTCAACGTCAGTAAGTCCCCCAAGTTAGAATTGTAAGTATTGTATGAAGGACTTTTGTCTATCCTGAACTAACTGCCTATTAACTTCACTTCATGAACTCAAGTTCTAGCATTTGGGGAGTGGAGAAAAGTTATTTCTACTCCAGAGGTTTTTAAGGTTCTGCAAAAATCTTTGGGCTCTGTGAGCCTCCCTCAGGGGTTCTTCAAAATTTTGCAACAACCCCCCCCCCAATGCACCTTAAACAATTCACTTTCTTCAAGCTATAATTATTAATCAATACATTAACATTTTTTGCCTTTGAATGTTGTTATTGTTAAAATGAATGATTACCCATTTCTATTTTGTTTTTATATTCAGGGAGTTTTGGGGGGGCCCTCAGGATACCGAGCCAACACAGGAAAACTGAGAAAGTGCAAGAAAAAGTGGGCAAAAAGGGGAAGGAGGAGGAGGAGGTTTTTATACCCTGCTCTTCACTACCTGAAGGAGTCTCAGAGTGGCTTACAATCGCCTTCCCTTCCTCTCCTCACAACAGACACCCTGTGAACAATGCTCCCTCTAAGCTGTCGCATCTTGTGAGCAAAAATTCTACTTTGTGAGCTACTGGCATTAAAGTTGTGAGCAAGCAATTTGGCTAGTGCATAAAGTAGTTTGCTCTGGAGCCATCCTCCCTGAGCTAAGACAAAAATGTATGAGCTAGAGGCTAAAAAACTGTGAGCTAGCTCACACTAACTCAGCTTAGAGGGAATATTGCCTGTGAGGTAGGTGGGGCTGAGAGAGCTCTGAGAGAGCTGTGACTGGCCCAAGTCCACTCAGCTGGCTTCACATGGAGGAGTGGGGAATCAGACCTGGTTCTCCAGATTAGAGTCTGCTGCTCTTAACCACTACATGAAGCTGGCTCTCAAGGATATTTTTGTGGCCTGGGATGGGACTTTCCCAGTAAATATATATAAGAAGAAAATCCTGAGAATTCACCTAGAATCTGCTGCCTGAAGCACCAGCCCTTCTTTCTAACTCTGGGCTTTTCCAGACACTCGACTTACTCCTGATTTTCTTAGGGATCAATCCATAGACATTGGAATTGGTTTGGGCACAGTTCTGCCACACATCTGTCCTCTTTCTGCATTTCCCCAGTTGTGGAGTCAATTTAGGGTCAAAATCAGCATTTGCAAGGGAAGGTGTTGTCATCGTTGGTGGCATCATTGGTGGTGTCACAGCATCCCCCCCTTTTATTTTTTGCACATGCTTATATCAATATGTCAATATCATGGCTGCATTTTAAGAAAGGCACTAAAATACTGATCTATCAATATACTGCTATAACAATGGGTCAAGAAGCTTCTCTGAATTCCCAGCTTTTATTTTTTTAAAAAAGTCTCTAGTGGGGATGGGCATGAACCTTGTCACAAACCTAATTTTCTGATGATCATTGGTTTGTGGTTTTATGGTGGGTAGCAGTGGGGAGCGAGATGGATCGCTTGCATCCGTTTCAGCCACTTATGAATGAACTTACTGCTTGGACTTCACTTGCATGCAGTGTCCACTTGCAAAGCCATTTGAAGGAAACATTCCCTTTAAATTGCTTTTGCAAGCCATTTCAGTGATCCCTTTCGCTCCCCCTGCTTCCATATGAAAATAAAGGCTGCTTTAGAGGATCACTTAAAGTGATCAGAGGATTTCTGACTTTCTGGACTGCTAAGTGGCTATAGATGTTCTAAATGACTAACAGTGCCATCAAATGAAGCAGTGTGCATGCACATGAACGCTCATACCCAGAATTAAACTTTGTTGGTGTTAAAGGTGCAACTGGAATCAAACGTTCTGGTGTTTCAGACCAACCAAGCAGGTAGTGTATAGATACCATTCCTTTGTCAGGCAGATTACAAGTTAATACTCCAGAGTCAGTTATCTGATCTGGCCAGAGGGAACTAATTTCAGAAATGGTTTCTTGATGGGGGGGAATCCCTGTGTGTTAGAATAATGTGCTCATCAGAGCTGAGAGAGGGAGACTGGCTCCCCGCCCTGCAGCTGAAGGGAGGGCACAGGGTTGTGTGTATAAAAAATGGGAACGGGCACTTTGGAAGAGACAAAAGTGGACCAAAGAGCTGTCAGTTGCCTGAAGGGCATCTCTCTAGTGAGATGATGTGGGATAACGGATCTGCTGCCATGCAGGCATGTCTATTTGCTGCCTCTATTTGCTCTGATCATAAACCTGCAAATAAATAAAATATTACAAAAATTCTCTAAGTCTCTACCACAGTCATCTGAATAAAATTAAATTCAGCAGTGCTGCTGCTACAACTTCTCTTTGCCTGGGCAAGTGTGGAGCACATAATAAAATCATGCTGAAAACCATATGCCAACAATATTTCCATGCTCAAATGTGTTGGTCCTTGTAAGAGGAGTAGGATCCAGGCCTATAAAACAGAATAAACAGACCTCCCCCCCCCTCGCAAGTTGTCGTTGGCTTTTACAAGAAGTAAACTGGAACAGTCAAATTAGCAGGCCAGTCACTCTTAAGAATTCTTGGAATGCTGACTGTGTGGCAGACCTGATGCAGATTGTAGCCCAAGGGGAATTCTGCATTCTAGAACTCAAGGAGCTGAGCTAATGAGTTCCACCTACTCACATCTTTTCCCATGGGGAAAATTCCTTGGTGCGTCACTAGGGGGGAAAGCTATATGTAAGTTGCTTTCCCAGTTCTTTAGAAGTGTGCAGCTTAGAGAAGAATTGCCACTTAAAATTAACTGAGGTCTCCTAAATCTGTCAACAAAATCTGTGCTCTCTTCTGCCTCCCTTGTAGTCACTTTGTTCACCTTACTGCCTTTAACCATGAAATTAGCCCTCCAGAGATTTAAAACTGGTGTGTCATCACTGTCAGCTTGGTGAATGATGTAGCATCTTTACTAAATACATGAACCTTTTTTTCTGTTGGAGGTTAAAGTTATACAAATAAGACTAGGTTTCCCTCTAAAAGAAATTCCCGAGTTTTCTACAGTGTAACTGAAATAACCTTAAGGATTTGTGACCCAAATGGTGCTGCTTGGGAATACCAAGGTGCAGGGTGCTTCCAAAAAAATAATAAAATCAGTTTTATTAGTTAAAAGCTATCCACGTAGCTAGTCTGATTTCTTGCTACCAATGCAACACATAACCCCATGCAATGTATTGCCTACTTCAGAAATGATAGTTATGTGGGGAAATAACCACCGTCCTGTCCTCACTGGACTGCTTTTCACTGCTACTATTGAGGGAATTAGCAAGACAAAAATAGGGACCACGGTGGAACAATTCAAACAAAGGAAAACACCATGTACAAAATCCAAAAAGAAAAGGAAACCATTTGATAAACTATAAAGAATGTATATAATATATATTGTTTGTGTAATGATCATAATAATGAACAATAAACAAAAGTAGTCAAAATGTATACAATATGAAAAGTGCATTCACCAAATCTGAATCACTACAAAGTTCATACAATAACAAGAGGCAATATAACTGCCTCTTGTTATTGTATGAACTTTGTGGTGATTCAGATTTGGTGAATTCAAAATGTATACAATATGAAAAGTGCATTCACCAAATCTGAATCACTACAAAGTTCATACAATAACAAGAGGCAATATAACTGCCTCTTGTTATTGTATGAACTTTGTGGTGATTCAGATTTGGTGAATTCACTTTTCATATTGTATACATTTTGACTACTTTTGTTTATTGTTCATTATTATGATAATTACACAAACAATATATATTATATACATTCTTTATAGTTTATCAAATTGTTTGTCATAAGGATGGAGATTGGTTTCAGAAAATAATTTATACAAGGAATTGTTAAAGCAATTCTTGAGAAAAGCTGGAAACAGCTTGTACATCCGGGGAGCCGTCAAATTGCTTCTCCTGTAAGGACAGGATTGTGGATGGTTGCTCTTGGAGGCATCCCTGCCCCCCAAGTCCCCCTGCCGAAGCAACGAAGGGACCTGGCAACCCTACCCACAAGCTCCTTTCCTCTTCAGGCCCAGAAGGTTTTTCTTCACATGGAGCAAATTAGGCCACTTCCTGAAACTGAATAATCTCAAGCACAGCAAATAGGCATGATTTGAATATTATTGTGGCCTCATCCAACTTCCTTTGCCTGTCTGTGAACAGAACTCTTCTGGAGTTGATTCAGTCTTTATAAAGATATTGCATAAGGATTAGGGCACAGTGAAAAGCAGGCAGGACATTAGAGTATTGACTTATCATTCCTGGTTTTTACCAGTATAACTGAGGAACAAATCTAATAATAATAAATCTGTGTGGTAAGGCTGTTCATACATTCTATATAGACACTTCTGGAATTTCATATGGTGGCACTGAATCCAGTTGATTGCATTTTGCCTGTTTATAAGAATTGTGAAGGTTGTAGAATTGCTTGAGATGATTTGAGCAGTCTCACCGTCTGCCAAAGATGATACTGTTAACTACAGGAAATTGCTACCAGAGTTTGGCAAATTAGCCCAGCTTTCCACAGCACAAAAAACCCCACCAGATACATTTGGGACTGGTCTTGAATTAACATTGACAGTGAAAGAAATACACCTGCCTGGCATATTCTGAAATGCATTGTCATGTTCTGAACAGGGCCACATTAAAGACACTGTTTGGCAATGTGGAAATTGTTCTCTCTTCAAAGTTAATTTCTATAGCCATACTTACACTTTGTCCTTTGGGGACAGAATTTTTTTAAACATTCAAAATCATTTTGTCAAAAATTAAGTAAGGAAACTCTCTTATTCAAATCATCTAATGTATTTGTGAATCATATTGATAGTGATTAGAGATCTGATGGAAATGCCATCCACAACTTTCTGTAGAAATGACATGTGCAAGTAAGGAATGAAACCAGCCCCTAGCCTTGAGTCAGTATAACTCTGGATACACTCTTCCAACTTACCTACACTAACAGCCTTCTGGGCCAGAAGAAAGTCTGAGCCCAGTGGAACTTTTAAGATTAGCAAAGTTTTATTTTGGGTATAAGCCTTCTGGACCATTGGAATAAACAGTCCTGGGTACACATGTCACCGCTACTGAATCAGCTCTTTAAATTTCTACAATACAGAGGTTCAGCCTTTTAGTCAGTGAAGTTTTATGTGAAAGTTCTTATTCATAATTAATCTGGATCTTTCTGCTGTATTTTGGTAACACCAGAACAGGAATAACATGTAGTTTTCAGGCTACCCCCCCCCCCCCCCCCAAAAGCAAGAGAAGAATTGTCAATGGACTTCAGGAGCTGGGCATGCAACAGTAAACCTTGTTCCAAAGAGATACTGGCCAGAAAAGGAGCAGGAAGGAGGAAAGGGATGGCTTACCACCCGAGGGCGATTTTGCCGAAGGAAGCTCTTCATGTCTCCACCAGTCATAAGCTCCAACAGGATGAAGCGGGGCAAGGTCTGGAGGCTTACCCCAATGCACTGCACAATATTCTGGTGGTTGAACTTGCTGCAAAATCAGCACCACATGGGTAGAGAGGGACAAAAGAGACAATGGATATCTCTGTTAGACCTTGGACAAGATTCCAGCCTTTCAAATACTTTCCTGGAAGTAAGCCCATTGAATAAAATGGGAGTTGCTTCCCTATTTAAAGGTTGCTCCCCTAGTTTCTTCTTATACTTTGGTGAAATATGTGACATTATCCTTGCAATTTTAGATAGATTCATGGAAGATAAGTCTATCAATGGCTACTAGCCATGGTGACTGAGGGGAAACTCCACATTCAGAGGCACTAAACCTCTGAATCCCAGGACCAGGCGGCAACATCAGGAGAAGGTCTTGGCCTCTATGCCCTGTTGTTGGCCCTTCAGAGGAACTGGTTGGGCACTGAGTGAGACAGAATGCTGGACTAGATGGATTATTGGTCTGATCTAGTAGGACTCTTCTTATGTTCTTAATTTTATACAGAACTAGGGATGGGCAAAAACTGGGGGAATGTGGCTTAGTTCATGGCGTGCTCGGTTCGCAAACCACAAACCATCGTGATTTTTTCGCCGCCAAATGAATTGGTTCAGTTAATGAGGTTTGTGATGCAGTAGAACACATACATACCCTGCATGCTACAAAAACCAAACTATCAGGGGATCTCTGGCTGACTCTCCTCTACCTGCCTGCCAAGTTTGGTGAGGATTGGATTTACAGGGTTTGAGTTACCCCCCCCAGAAGGTGCCCCCAGGAAAGTGCTTCCTGAGGAAAAGGCAGGCTCAGGTTCAGGAGGTTCAGGAGTGTACATAATGGATCCTGTGCAAGCTAGAGACATCAAAGTCACAGGGGACTTCCCCCAGATGCTCCTCTGCATGGCCTCCAAGTTCTCCCCTGTTGCTTTGAAGTTTGGTAAACATTTAGACTTAGTGGAGACAGTCTGTTTGGAAATATATCCATTCATGAACCACCATGAACTGCTTGAACATTCATGGAAAGTTTATGCTAGGTGACATGCCACAAACTTGAGTTCACAAACCACGAACTTGCCCAAATTCATCACAAACTTCAGTTTGTGAGTTGGTTTGTGCCCATCCCTATACAGAACTGTGCCACTAAATGGACCGAAATCCCTGGTCAGCAATTCATTTTATTGGAGCACCACACTGAGAAAGCAGTCAAGTCTCAATTTCTGCTCCCTAAAGCAGGATGCTGGCAAGTCACAGGTATCACTTTTTCCATAGACCCCTCTTGCCACAGGGCTTGTCCACTGGTGATCTAATACCCACATTATTTATTTTTAAAAAGAAAAGGAATATGTCAGGAATTGCTTAAACTCTGCAACATAATGGTGTCATAGATGAAACTCCCTATGGTATTAGACCCTACTTTTATTATTGTTTTTGCATTTTATACATTCATTTGTTATTATTCATGTTTTGGAATATAGCTGGCTTTCCTTAAGGAAGAACCCCTGCTGTTTGGGACATTTTTTTCTAGTACTCAGGAAACAAATACTTTGTGCCTGAAAAACATGATTCTCCCCCAGCTAGCATTCCCATTGTGCACACTATGAAGTGAGTAAAAGGTAAAGGTAAAGGTTCCCTTGCTCGAAAGCCAGTCGAATCCGACTCTAGGGTTGCGGTGCTCATCTCCGTTACAAAGCCGAAGAGCCAGCGCTGTCCGAAGACGTTTCCGTGGTCATGTGGCCGGCATGACTAAACACCAAGGCGCACGGAACGCTGTTACCTTCCCACCGAAGTGGTCCCTATTTATCTACTTGCAATTTCTTGCTTTCGAACTGCTAGGTTGACAGGAGCTGGAACTAGAGACAGGAGCTCACCCTGTCTTGCGGCACCCGGGTCTTGAACCACTGAACTACTGACCTTCCACAGCCTGCAGTTCAGCGTCTTAACCACTTGAGCCACCGCAGCTCATGAAGTGAGTAGCTGCACATAACAACTGGATGGTGCCTGTGACACCACCAGTAGCACACAACAACTTCTCATTCTTCTGAGGCCTGTACCACATAGTGACTTTGCAACATTTGTTTTATTTTTTATTATTGTATTTTATTATTTGAGGGGAAATGCTTCCTTAATGAAGCACATCTAGAGCGGAGGCAGCCCTTCCCAATGCATTAATCATGACATTTAATTTATTAAAATAATCTGATTTATTTGGCCGTTTGAGGCTGTGCCACCTGGCCATCCCCAAATGCTGCAGTGTACATCTGCCTTTAGCAAACACTGAAAATGTGCTCCCCTCTCCACACCCCAGGCTGTTTTAAGCTCCAGCAGCTAAAGGGGTTTGTTGTTTTTGCCCTACCTGTCTCTTCTCTGTCCCGGGACTTAAAGCTGCCCACAAGGACAATTTTTTAAATAGTATGGAGAGTGCAAGAGTTTTTTCCTCCCCAATCACGGTCCTGCTTACCTCCAGGCGCCTGCTATATAGGAGCAAATAACACATCCGAAGCTCCATTCTCTGCCTAAAACAAAACCTCTGTGTTTTGTTTTAGGCAGCCTCAATTATACAAATAAGCAGTGGACCACACAAAGTTTTACAGGTTGGTTTCTGACTTTAGTTTTCAATGTAAAAAATGCTGAATTTCAAAAATCACAAATATCCCTGTAATTATTTATCTACTTAGGGTATTTCTATGCCATCACTTCAGAGTCCTGATGGAGATGGCTTACAATTAAAATCATGTCATAATATTAAAAGCCAGACATTCAAAGCCATACTTCACCAAAGCCATACTTCACCTTGCAGTTTGTGATGGCTATGATGTTGTGCTTTGTCCAATGGAATGTGAGGGGTATACCCAATGAATATGAATAAGATATGAGTCAGTGACCCTTGAGAGCAAAGATATGAGTCAGTGACCCTTGAGAGCAAAAGTATTACAAGAGATAATAAACAGCTGGAATACATTGGGTTTCTACACAATATTTCTTGCAATGTATCTGTGTTGACTGGAGCACAGGGAGAATAAGGATGATAACCCAAAATGGCACAGTGGTTAGAATGCTGGACTAGGCTCTGGGAAACAAAGGTTCAACTCTCCACTCAGCAGATAAACCTGCTGAGTGACCTTGGGGCTCTCTTTTGCTATCAGCCTAACCTTCCTCACAAAGTTGTTGTGAGGGTAAAATGGAGGAGAGGAGACTGATATTTGTTGCCTTGAGCTTGGACGAAGGATGGGATAAATATGCACTAAAATAAATAACAACAACAATGATTTAAGGAAATAGATGAGTAAATATAAATCATGTATGACTTAACATCACATAAGGCTCCAAATATTTCTCAAACATACAATAGTATTCAATACACGAAATACAAATAATGCAATAGATAAGCTGGAGATTAAAAGCAATATCTCACATTTACTTTTTGACACTCCAAAAGCAAATTTCACGATTTCAATGGACTGAAAAACACGCTTTAAATCTCCAGCCTATTTATTGTATTTTTTGTATTTCATGTATTGAATACTATTGTATGTTTGAGAAATATTTGGAGCCTTATGTGATGTTAAGTCATACATGATTAAAATAAATAATGTCTTGGCTGCTTTGCACTTTATTGTCTTTCTGATGCACCTGCCAAATTGGTTGGTACCAAACAGTTTTAGAAGAATTAATTATCTACAGTGCCATTGTACTGTAACCCACCCAAAGCCTTCAGGGTTACCATTTTCAATAAATAAAACTGAATTTCTTACAACATTTCTGTAATCTTTTGGTACTTAAACAAACATCAAAATCATAATTTCCACAAAAATTAGTCTAGGGTGGATGTGAATTTATAGCTTTCTCGTGAATGGAGGTAACTAATAAATTCAAAACATCTGCAGACATGTTTTAAAAAAATGCACAAGTATTTCTTTGAACTGTCAGTCAAAACTCCATTAGTTGTTGAGGGAAGCAGACACTTGTCATCATCCATTTAGGTCCAGCAGCTGAGTGGGGAAGATGAGTGGGGAAAAGGCAACCTGCCACAACCGCCTCCAGGAGTGTTTTTCTTCCAAACATTCAGGGAGTGGCAGACACACAGAGAGAGCAATTAAGGTTCATCAGCATAGCCATAAATATGTAACCTTTCACATTTATTTTGAAGAGAAAATACCTGTAAGGAATGTTACTAAGGTGTGTCTCACTTTTTAGTCAAGGAGAGGAAGAAAAACAACCTGTCAGTATGGCTTTTGGACTGCCGTGGGGAATCATTTCAGTCCTGCCTTCAGCTCAGCTCACCTGGATCACAGTGAGAAACACAAGTTCTGATTTGTCCATATCTATATCTAAAGGGAAAACTGTCATGCCAGGAGAAGAGACGCTTATCTGAAAAATGCCTCCAGCGGGCATGTAGACCACGTTTGCAGACTTCAGCTTTCCTCGGTGTGGCTGTTGCAGAGTAAATAAATTGGAATTTGATGTGGGAAGCAGCCCTTGGTCTCTGTCTGTAGCAGAAGGGAAGCAACTTCTGTTTTCTTCACCTTAACTAGAGGATCTTCCATTCCTCAGTAGCCTGTAATCTGCCTAGTGTGATTCCTTTGTTTCTCTTGCCTTCTTGCTTCTTTAAGCTACTTCCAGGCCTCTGTCTTCAATGGATCCCACCTACTCCTGCATATTTGCCTGGCTTCCTGCTTGTGTGCTCTGTCCCCAATCCTGGTCCCGATCCTGCTTAAACTTGTCTATCTGGGCCTTGCTCCAGCTATCCTCCAAATGTCCGGTTACCACATAGAGTCTGCATGTCAAGTCATGTTCCCCACCTCCAGGGCCTTTTTTGTAGAAAAAGCACAGCAGGAACTCATTAGCATATTAGGCCACACCCAACAGCAGAAACTCATTAGCATATTAGGCCCCACCCTGATAGTGCAGCTCATTAGCATATTAGGCTACACCCCATGCCTTCCGTTGGCTTGCCTGGGCGTCCCACGGCTGTGGGGCGCCTGGGCAAGCCAGCCCTTGGACAGGCTGGGGAAGGCATGGGGAGGCATTTAAATGCCTCCTTGATCCTTCCAGCCCCCCCCGGCCCACCTGCCTCAGAGTCGCTGGGGGGGGTCACTCTCCAGGCCTTCCCTCTATAGCCACGCACACAGAGGTTTTGGCTGTAGTGGGCATGGCCAACTCTGAAGCCAGCTGGAACTCCGTTCCTGTGTGTTCCTGCCCAAAAATAGCCCTGCCCACCTCCACTAATGGCTTCTATGGAACATTCAGAATTTCATTCTTGTTTAATTATTCGTTTGTGTACATGAATGGGGAAGGGCGGTAATATTCAGCGGGGCACACTTTAGCTTTAATACTACTTAGAATTCAAAACTGATCCATGTATTTATTCTCAGCTGGCAAAAGAAATACATACGGTATTTGCAAGGCCTTCCAGAAAATACAGCTTGTCTGATTCTTATCTTCCATAGAACCCCAGAGATAATACAATAACTAGGGTGGGACAACAGGTGGACCTCCCTGACCTAGTCACAGCCATGGGCGACAAAGGTGGTGAAAGTGTAAGACATGAATAACAGCACATCTTATGGACTGATTTCACTATTAATTAGTGAATATCCTTGCAAAATGACTTAACAGATTTTTGGAAGAATATATCGATTCAGATTAAGCAGGTTTCTTAAAAGAGAGAAAATTATCCTGGAATACAAAATGGTTAATCAACCAATTGGAACTGGTTAATGAAAATAAAAGGCCTATAGTTGTTTATTTTGTGGCTCATGGAACACATCTGATTGAATTAGCTGCCTTTTTCTGGATTAGGTATCAATGACATTTGGGTTTGGAAGAAGGTTCCAGGAATGGGTGAAAATTTGCTATACTGCCTCTAAAGCCAGAATTTTGGTTAATGGGTTTCAATTGTTACCATTTAATCTGGAGCAAGGGCACACTCTCATGCTCTTACTCTTCAGCCTATGTACTGAGTTCTAGCCAGGAAGAGCAGAAAGAAAGAACAAATTATAGGAATCACACATTATGAGGGACAAACAAAAATAATGCTCTATACAGATGATGTAGTTTTTGGAGATAACTAGAATTATATAACAGTTTGGCCAAGTCTGTGAATATAAGGTTAATATCATTGACTGCCCATCATTGACTGCCCAGAGGGAGAGGACCCCTTAATTCCCTATGACAACATCATTCAAAGATTAAAAGTCCCCAATACTGCAAAACACGGAATCACAAATTAAGAAATCTAGACGTTCCTCTAGGAAATGGTTTGACAAGGACTGTCAAGACGCCAAAAGAATCTGTATCTCTGCATTCCATGCCTACAAATCTGCATCCAACTTAGAAAACTCAGCTCTTTATCAAACCTATTTAAATGCAAAGAAATCCTACAAACTAACTGTGGCTAAAAAGAGAAAAGCAGGTAAAATTGAAACATGGGGAAAACTGATCCAGGCGGCTAAAGAGAAAAACTCCATTTTTTGGGGGGGGAAATTGGCTTCCAAGCACTCTTTCAAGGACTCCTCTCCTTTAGACTCAGTAATCATGGCCGATGTTTGGGAATCTTACTTCCGACAGATGTTTGCAGTGAGTTCATGTGACCTACACCTACAAATAACATCAGATTTACCAGACTGGCCACCAGTTTCAACAAAAGAAGTCACAGCACTTATAAAGCAATTAAAGAAAGGAAAAGCCCCTGGTATTGACAATATACCCTCAGATTTCCTAATGAACAACATCGAGTGGTGGGCAGCACCTCTAGCCTCACTTTTCTCATACATTGACTCAACAGGACGTATTCCGTCTAGTAGGTCAGCCTCGATATATGTTGCTTTCCTTGACGAGATCTGCTTTCGATACCATATCTAGGGGCTTGTTGTGGGAAAAACTGAAAGCTATGAACATATGAATCACAACGGGG
>NW_015161956.1:724222-731498 GCF_001447785.1 Gekko japonicus
AGATCAAATCAGTCAATCCTAAAAGAAATCAACCCTGACTGTTCCCTAGAAGGTCAGATAATGAAACTGAAGCTCAAATACTTTGGCCACCAAATGAGAAGGGAGCACTCACAGGAGACCCTGATGCTGGGAAAGATTGAAGGTCAAAGAAGACGGGGACGGCAAAGGATGAGATGGTTAGACAGTGTCATAGATGCAACGAACATGAAATTGAGCCAACTTCAGAGGACGGCGGAAGACAGGAAGGCCTGGCGTGATCTGGTCCATGGGGTCGCGAAGAGTTGGACTCGACTGTGCGACTGAACAACAAAAATGAACACAGATCTTAGACTTTTAAATTTCTCTTAGAGTTAGATGTGACAAGAAGGTGGACCCGCGATACTCACGGGGGGGGGGGAGAAGCTCCATGAGAGGAGAAGGAAGCAGCCGCAGGTGAGCCTTCTCCCCTGCCCCCCAGTCCCCGGCACCCACGGCAAGGCCCATGCGCCTCCAAGCCTTCTCCCTCCTCCCCCCAGCACCGGAAGTGAGGCCTGAACTTGGCCTGCCAAGCTTTGTCCCTCCCCCAGCGGCAGTGGTGGTGGCGAGGCCTGGCTGGCCCGCCGAAATTTCTCCCCCCCCAGCAGCGGTGGCAAAGTCTGGCCGGCCCACCAAGCTTTCTCCCTCCTTCCCAGGCAACAGTGAGGGCTGAGTGGCTTACAGCCACCGGCTGGCCAAGCCTTCTCCCACCTCCAACCCCTTCGCCCTCCCAAGTCCCCTCCCTGGCAGCGGCGAAGCCATTCTCAGAGCTTTCCCTGCGCCTGCGCAGGGAATGCACTTTTACTTTTGGGGGGATTTAAATACCCCCCTATATTTTTTACAGTTTTTAGATTTTTTTGCACACCTGGGCATTGCCCCAAATGTGCAGGAAAATCTCCCTGCCCCCCAAGTGCCCCCGATGTGCAGATTTAGATATCTGCACGGAGGGGGCATGTTGGGAATTAGATATATAGATAGATAGGGCTGGGCACCTTTCCAACCTGGTAAATACAGTTAAAGGAGTAAAACAGGGGTGTGTCCTGGCACCAGTGCTATTCAATTTATACATTAATAATCTGGTCAATAATCTCCATTGACACTCACCCCCCTGCTTTAGCCCACAGGAAAATCCAGTGGGCTTGAAAAGAGTGCTTAATGCGTTCAGTTGTTATTGCAAAGAGTCCCTATTAGAGATTAACTATCAAAAAACCTAAAATTGTTGCATTCAGCAAAGGTCGGAATAGAAGGTCTTGGAACATCAATGGCCATAAGCCGGAACAAGAACCTTATTTCAAATACTTAGGGGTGATGATTCACTCTACAGGGAGTAGAACTACCCACCATGACTATGCTACAGCAACTGGCCATTCTTAAATTTGCATGCTCTAAGGGAGGCACGTATGTACCAGCAGCCCTAATACAGTAAACAGTATTGACTGACTGGTCTATTGTAGTTTATAGTAAGTCCTACAGTAATTTATAGTTCAAGCCATTTACTCAGCTTGTACTATGCATGTACAGAATTGTTCCGATGATTCCTTGTATACTTCCAGTTTGTAAATAAAACAAATAATTGTGTAGCTTCATACGTTCACGTTTGGGTATTTATTTGCTGTTTTCACTTCTGCTGTCGTTTGATTTTGTGACTACTATTTTGTCTTTCTCGATCATTTTAATGGAGAATATGGCATGTAGGTAGGATTGCCAGCTCTAGGTTGGGAAATACCTGAACATTTTTTGGGGGTAGAGCCTGAGGAGGGTGGGGTTTGGGGAGGGGAGGGGCTTCAATGGCGTAGAATGCCACAGAATCCACCTTCCAAAGCAGCCATTTTCTCCAGATGAACTGATCTCTGTCGCCTGGAGATCAGTTGTACTCCCAGGAGATCTTCAGCTACCATCTCGAGGCTGGCAACCCTACATGTAGGTATCTTAAATTTTAAAAAATGAATAAATATGGAAGGAGTTCTGAGGAGGATCTTGATTTGTAAAGGGGCTTGTAGTCTTCAGTACTGTCCACACAGCATGAGTTCTTGAATTTGTAATTTTCATTAATTTAAAGGATTTATCTTTAGCCATGTTCTGTAACAGTTCCTGAGATGGTATATAAGGGCTGAAAAACAGTTATAAAAACCAAACCACAATTAACCTCCCTTCCAATATTTTCTGTATGACATGTACAAAAGGCTTTTCCTATCTTCATCTGAGAAATATTTGTGGGAATAGTATCTGATTTTCCAACCAAGGCAGGACAATCCAAACTCTTCATTTATGTTTAATTTTACTAAGAGCCATTAGATTACTCAATGCTTTGTACTGAAGGGGAAATCACAAATTTCCCCTTTAAAATTTGGAGCCCCCCACTTGTATACCTACTGCAATTCTTCTTTCATTGAAATTGGTATGAAATGTATGGTTGATCTGATATTTATTTTTAAAATATTGTGAAATAAGTAATTACTCATTAATGTTAACATTATACAAAGTTTCCTTTTCAGTATGGAATAATTAAACTCATTTTCAAGATATAGATTACAAAAACCCATATGCCAACTTCTTCAGAGTCTTAGTGAAGGCAGCAAGGCAGGCAGACTAGCAATGATATTGCTTTTCATTATCGTTAAAGGTCCACAACCATTCTTGACCTAATCTGTTGCCAGTTCCTGGAAGGAAGAGAACACAGAATTGGGAACTTGCCCTATTAATGGAAATATGAAAGGGACCAAACACAACATGTGCTATTCTTACTGTTGAAGTCAAACCATACCCTAAGATGCATTATTTTTAGCCATATTTGCTTAATCCTATGATGTTTCCAAGTAGGAGAGTTTAAAATGCACCTTATGATAAGCGCTTCCATCAGGAAATCCATCTCATCCTGCTCAGAACAGATTTCTGGCAATGTCTGTAAAGAGTGAGAGAAAAAGTGTGGTTCCATTATAAAACAAACAATGTTACTGGCACATGATAATGAGAAGACTGAAATCTTTAATCAGATCATCTCTCCAGTTTGTTAGTGTTTTATATTTTATTCCGCCTTTTGGCCTGAAAAAGTACCCCTTAGGCTAAAATATAATAAAACACCTAAACTGCCCTTTAAAACAAATCCTTAAAACAACAACTATTATATCTATGTGCAGTGGATACTTAAGACATTAATAGGGATGAGCATGAACTGAACCCCAAAGCAAAATTTGTCAAGAATTTTGCCATGTTTGTGGTTCATGAACTGAAGTTCATGACGGGTCTACTGTCACGAACTTCCATGAACTTTTAAAGCAGTTCATGGTGGTTCATGGATAAACAGAAAATGGGTTTAAAGGGACTCAGAATCCCTTTAAATCCCTACTTTCTGTTCCCTACAAAAGCCACAAAAACAGCTGAGTGGCAAGGAGTGCTTTCTGTTCCTCACAAAAGCCGCAAAAACAGCTGAGCAGGCACTCCCTGCCGCTCAGCTGTTTTCAGGCTTTTGTGTGCTCCCTTTAAAGGGACTGCATAAGACAGCCCAAAACAGCTGAGCAGTGGAGAGCAGGCTGCTTCCTGTCACTTAGCTATTTTTCAGGCTTTCTGTAAATCCCACTTAAAGGGACTGAGGTCCCTTTCAATGGGGTTTGCAGGGCCACAAACCATCAACCAGTTCAGTTCATGAATGAACCTCCTGGTTCAGTTTGATTTGTGGTCAGTTAATGGTTCAGCCACGAGCCACGAACCAGCTTGAACTACATTTTTCTGGTTCATGCCCATTCCTAGACATTAAATACAAACTTCTTATCTGCAACAGCCTATTTTCTAATCCAAGGTAATGCACATTTGCAGGAGAGTCCTCTATGGAGTTTCTGAGTAAGAATGACTAAATGGCAGGAGGGAAGAGAGGGGGAGAGAGAAAGGAGGTGTTTGCATGGGTCTTCAGAGAGTGTTCATACTGAACCTCACAATGGCCAGCTACAGTCTGTCTCTGTATTATCAAGATCAAGTTAAAATACAATTTTATTGTGTTGTTATTAATATTTGTTCTGTATTTCAGGGGTAAACTAAGTTATTTTCTGAGTGCTCTACTGGTTTTTAATGGAAGGGCTGAATAGTCAGGATATCTTTAACACTGAACAGATAATTCATTTCTTTTAAGTGACCCTGACTTTTCCCTTTTGTTTGAGAACCAAAGAACAGCCATGCTAAATCAGATCAATATCAGCCATTTAATCCTAGCAACTAAAAATTGATAGAAGTCCTCTTTCTGCTCATATCTAGTACCCTTCATATCATTCAGCATTGAGCAATACAAGAATATAAAAGTTTTTCCCCTTGGACCTGGGAATTTCCATGTTCTCATTAAGTACCACTAGAGATACTTATTTATTATTAAAACATTTATACCCCACCTTTCCATGTGGTTCAATGCAGCTTACAATGGTTAAAAAATTACAGTTAAACCCAGAATAAAACAGCAAACCCCAAATCTCTCCCTCCATCTTCCCCTTAAAAGATGCCTGCCATTCATCCCCCCCTCAAAAGCAGGCCTTACAATGCCTCCTGAAGATCCCCAAGGAAAGGACTCCCCTCACCTCTTCAGGGAGCCCATTCTCCACAGCATGAGCCACAATAGAAAAGGCCCACGCTCCTGTCAATTCCAGATGGGCCACCCTAAGGGGTGGGATAGCCAAAAGAAGGCTGCATGAAGACCATAGTTGGTGCACAGTGACATATGGAAGGAGACCCTCCTTGAAAGATGGCTTACCCAAATGAAAGTAACCTAGTGTGAGCAAATGTGTGAACAACTGATTTATGAGCTAGAGTTCGGGACCATCAATAGAACCTTTAATGAAGATGAATTGATATTACTTTCTCTTTGTGGCATACTATGTTCTATATTATGAGTACTGATTAGGGAGAGTGGAGCTGGAATGTGGAGGATCCCTGGGAAACAGAATGAGAAGAGTTCGAATAGATGATCCTTTAGTCTTCTTGTACCCACACTTCTAGGGTATTAAGAATCATCTCAGTTTACTGGCTTATTAGCGGGCTCATAGCAAAATGATCTCTACAAGCACTAGAAAGCATATCGTGGAATTTTCAATCAAAGGAAAAGCCCAAACTTCCATTCTGATGTAAATTTCAAGGACTGCGAGTGTACTTTAACCTCTGATTTTAATGTAGCTTATCAGCAAATCTAGTGCTGATATATCCACATGTACTGGCTGCTCTAATGTTGTCAGCCCCTGCCCAACACCCTTCTGTTGGGAAATGAGACACCATACAGCCATCTTAGGTTCTTTGCTGTGAAATGTTTTCATTTTTGGGAGGAGGATAAGTGGCAGCAACAGCAGTGAGGGACAAGTGACCAAAAGAAAAGAGGTGTGGTGTAATGTATCTTTAAGATCACTTGGAGTTGTTATGTCCACATGCAGGCCATTAGCAGAGTGGGTTTTATCAGTCCTCTACTTGCTTGGAGAAACACGTTGTGTTACCTGGTGATAGCTGGATTGAATAAACATTGTATTTTGAATTAAACCCTGCCTGAGATTGTGACTGAGAAGTTGTTGGATTTGTCCTGGACAGTGGACATCACATGGTGTCAGAATTATGGACTTTGTAAGACCACCGCCTCCGTTTGTGTTTAAAGGTAATCTGGCTGAAAGGTGGAAGAATTGGGAGCAAAGGTTTCGTTATTTCTTGGCAGCTATTGGAGCTGATGAATTCTCCCATGAACGGCAGATTGGGATTCTTCTAAGTACTGTGGGTGAGGAGGCCGTGTCTATTTATAAGACATTTGTTTTCCCTGATAAAGACTCAAAAGACCTTGAGACAGTGTTGAAGCAATTTGAGAAATATTGTACTCCCAGGAAGAATGTTATTTTTGAGCGGTATCTGTTTTGGAAACATGAATGGATAAAGGGAGAAATGATAGAACAGTTTGTTACTGAGCTACGGCTCAAAGCCCTAGACTGTGATTTTGGTTCTGTGTCGAATGATATGATCAGAGACAAGATTGTGTTTAGTGCGACTCCTGAACTGCAGGAAAGACTCTTGAAAGAATCAAATCTCACTGTAGAAAAAGCAGTGGAGATTTGTCAGTTAGCTGCAGCAACAACTGCACAGCTGCAAGCAATGACTACACTATCACATCAGCCCGGTGGAATTTCAAGGGCTGACAAGGATGTTTTTGGAGCTTCGGCTTCTGTTTTTGCACATGAGGAGTCGCATTCAGGAGCAGTAGAGGACTATGTGAGGGGTAGGAGATGTGCTCATTGTGGCAAGGCTCATAAACCTCGCAATTGTCCAGCATTTGGAAAGACATGTTTTAAGTGTGGCAAAAAAAATCATTATGCAACCCTGTGTAAGGGGAAAGTATCAAGCAACAACAGCAACTATCAGAGGCATCAAGTCCATGATATAGATATACATGGGTTGTTTATTGGAGAACTAACTCAGAATGAGACTGCTGTGGCTCAGAGGCCAGGATGGTATGTGACTATAACTCTAAGAGGACATGCAGTGGAATTTAAACTGGATACAGGAGCTGAGGTAAATGTGTTGCCACTGAAGATGTTTGAAGAACTCCCTGGCCAGAAGACATTAACTAAAAGTGACATAGTTCTTGTGGCTTATGGAGGAGCAAGAATAAAGCCACTTGGAACAATTATGCTGGAAGGTATCACACCAAAAGGAAAAGCCAGGCTTTTGTTTTATATAACAGACACGTCAACTCTCCCAATATTGGGGAGAGCAGCTTGTGAAAGTTTAAACCTGGTTTGTCGTGTTGATACTATACAACCAACTGAGTTAATGTCAAAGGAACAAATGTTTAAAAGGTACTCGGATGTATTTGAAGGTTTAGGGGAATTTGAGGGTTATCATCACATATATCTTGACCCAGCAGTTCCCCCAACAATCCATGGGTGTAGAAAGGTCCCTTTGGCCATATTAGATAGGCTAAAAGAGACACTCCACCAAATGGAAAAGACAGGAGTAATATCAAAAGTAGAAGGGCCTACTGATTGGGTAAGCAGTCTAGTCATTACAGAGAAAAAAAATGGAAATTTGAGAATATGTCTTGACCCAAGGGATTTGAACAGGGCAGTTCGTAGACAGCATTACACAATTCCCACAGTGGATGATGTATTGAGTAAGTTAGCAGGACTAGTCATTACAGAGAAAAAAAATGGAAATTTGAGAATATGTCTTGACCCAAGGGATTTGAACAGGGCAGTTCGTAGACAGCATTACACAATTCCCACAGTGGATGATGTATTGAGTAAGTTAGCAG
>NW_015161956.1:731540-731676 GCF_001447785.1 Gekko japonicus
AAGAGGTTTTCGGCCATATAAAAGGGGTGCACATGATAGCTGATGATATGATCATAGCAGCAAAAACGGTTAAAGAACATGATCAAATTTTACAACAGGTGATGGAGACAGCAAGGTCTAAAAACATCAAGTTTAA
>NW_015161956.1:731851-731995 GCF_001447785.1 Gekko japonicus
TAAGAAATTTGTTAAAGAGTAAAGTGTTATTTCAGTGGATGCCAGAGCATCAAAAGGCTTTTGAGGTTATTAAACACCAGTTGTGTCAGGCACCTGTGCTTCAATATTTTGATGTAACAAAACCTGTGGTGGTGCAGGCTGATT
>NW_015161956.1:732668-732894 GCF_001447785.1 Gekko japonicus
ACTGAAGGCCATTTTTTCTCGCCATGGAATCCCCAAGATGGTGGTGAGTGACAATGTCCCATTTGCCAGTAGAGAATTCCAGCACTTTGCTGGTGAGTGGGGCTTTGAACAGTGTCTCAGTAGCCCGGGATACCCCCAGTCAAACGGGATGGCAGAAAGAGCTATTGGCTCTATAAAACAGCTAATTAAGAAGGCTGAAGAATCACAAAGGGATGTCTATTTGGCA